>NC_056742.1:201911230-201983730 GCF_019279795.1 Protopterus annectens
CTAAGCACTGCTGCATGGCACGCAAACCTGCTCTGTAGATATAAACCATTTTCAGCACTCAATGGACACACCCCCATAGATGGACATGCTCAGCACAGTAGCAAGCCATGCAAATATGCTCAAACTAGCTAAAACATGTGCTCCAAAGTTAAACAAAGCTTAGTAGGCACTGCCACACACTCTCCTCAGCTCAGTGGTGCAGTGCACAAACAGTCGCTGATGAGCACTAATGTGTTTAAAGAAATACAGGCACACTCCCTCCTGATGTCAGCTACCTCTTCTGTGGACACCAACACAGTTCTAGGGCTACACAGATGTGATCTGCGGGCACGGATACCCATTTTTGCTATTCAGTACCCCAACTCATTCGCATACAGATCCATGCACACAACCAGAAAACTACACTATTCCCGACCCTGCCTCTTTAGCAACCACAGAAATCTAACATTGTACATACTCCATTCAAGATCCTTGCATAATGGCATGTTTGTACACTTCTGTGTTCGCACACTTGTGCATGCCCCTCAGCTCCATTTACTAGATTGCACGGCTGCTTACTTACATGTAGGCTCCATGCCACTATGCCTGCATGGACAATTAATCCATGTAGGCTTTAATGAATTCCCCCATTATCTCTGAAGTCTTTAATAGTTATCACATTAATTGCCTTCACCTAATTTAAAGTGAGGACCTTCTTAAGTGAAACTGTAATTAACAGAAATATGCGCTGGCAGTCAAAAATTAGTATTAACTTATTTGAATGTCCATTAAACTAAAGAATGTTTATTTAAGGTATTTTAAGCAAATTTTGTTTGAATAATGTTTATTTAAGTTATTTTAAGAAATTTTGTTTGATCTTTCTTATCTGTGTAGATGTTCTTTTCTGGACAGTACTATGTAGTAGTACTTATTGGAAATTGTAAAACTAAAATGTGGATATTGTCGCTTACAACTAAAAGAAAGGATGAATGGTAGGATAAATGGGGTATAATTAATGTCATTGAATTATTTTCTCATGATGATCACTACAAGTAAGATAAGAGTAGGAGGGCATTATTAAAAGTGAATTTTCTTAAGGGTTAGACAGGTTAAGAGGCATT
Source organism: Protopterus annectens (assembly GCF_019279795.1). NCBI lineage: Eukaryota > Metazoa > Chordata > Ceratodontiformes > Protopteridae > Protopterus > Protopterus annectens. The sequence continues at coordinate 201,912,331 of NC_056742.1, forward strand.
GGGTATTCCTAAATGCTAATGGTCTGACAAAAAGAAAAGAATGTCAAGGCTTACCCTGCTGAGATCTTGCCAGTTCATTTATTTTTTCTGTTACTTGGTCTAAACAAAAAGACAGTGAAAACCCTGTATGTGTACTGTATCTGGATTTCTGTGTCTTCTTGCAATGTATTTTCTGTGAAGTGAGAAAGATAAAGGTAGCAATAGGGTACAATTACAAGAAAGATATAAAACTAATTAAACTATCTAAAGACAGTTTATTAGTTTTCTGGAGGACCATTTCATTGAGAAAGTGCAGTCACTACTGGGGTATCATAAGACTGACTTCATGGATGAGAACAACTTAGATAATTAATGCCAGTTATCACACTAGTGCTGGTATAGCAGATCAGCACAATTTGCTGATGTCATTAAAAACTGTAGTAATGACTATAGATTTTAAATCTAGTCTTCAGTGACACCTTCAAAGGTCACTTGTTATTAACTAGGAAAAGGTAATGCACTTTTTGGTGAGATGTACTTGTAATGGCTCTGGGGAGGGTAGGGACAATAAGGGTCTGTTACTTATAATCAGATTAGGATGTTTCAGGCCAGGCGAGATTAAAGAGAAGTGAATAAGGCCAACAAGACTGCTTGCAGAGAGAGAAAGAGAGAGAGGACAAATGAAAGATATCAAGCAAAAAAGTGGATAAAAGAGCAGAATTAGAGAACAGTCTGAGTGTTTGGCATCTGCAATTAGAAAGGGAGAGATGGGCAAGGAGATAGGATAAAGAGACAACTTTTCTCAATAATCAGATGAATAGAGTGTACTTTACGAGGAAAGGAGTTAGCAAGGGAGTTATGGAAGACAGCTGAATAGGGCAACATTCAGGATCAATTAAAATAACATTATTAGATACTGGGTGTTTAAAGTTTGAAGTTCATTACTAGAGGAAATTGAAGAAATTAGGTCAAAATAAAATACTTAGAAGACGGACTGAGGTTCTATTGATGGAGACTTGGTCAAAGCAGTGGGTCATGTGTCAGCAGCAATGATCAGATAGACTAAGGGGAACTTTCCATTAGGCATTTGGAATTCACCTATATCCATATTCATTTGTTATGTAAATCAAGTAGCAGGAATGGCTGATTTCTTCTTCAGCAACCGTACACTGTGGTCTGGAGGTGCATATGCTGTAATAATTTAATTTGTGTTATACAGCCTTAGATGAATAGCATCTCATTTGATTTAATTCTAAAGCTGACATTGATTGTTTGCACATTTATATGCTCTTTTTGGAAACAAAAAGGAAACATGCCAACCCACGGAACTGTTTCATCCCTCTGATGCCTCATCAGCAGGCCAGGCGCGTTTGGATGCCATGGACTCAGGAAGTAATTGGACAGTTACTCTGTATACAGTAAACAGAAATATCAGTTGATTAAATTTAATAAAAACAGGTCTACTGAAGTAACTAAATTAAAAATTAGGCATTTTAGAATAAGAAAGCCAACTTAAAATGTTAAGGGCATAATGATAAAATGTAATGGCAAAAAAAAACTTTGCATTTGATCTTTAACTGCATTAATTTTGAATCAGCTGAAAAACTACAGACTAAAACGATCTACACACAGACACATATATGAATATCCTTTTATATTTATATGAGCTAGTGGACATTCATACATTGCATATGTGTATTTTTGTGCACACATATACGTGCATATCTGTATCTATCTCTTTATATATAGATATACAGAGAGACAGATAGCTAGATATAGATATGAATGTGTACATAAAACATGACATAAAACCAGCAATGTGCTAAGAAAATTTTACCTATGAAAAATATCACTAAAAGAACAAAAATCTTCACACCTTTCTGTCTAGATAAAATTGTATGAATGGAAAGCAGATTAGATTTTTTTTTTGTAATTATCATGGAAATTTGTCAGTTTTATGTATATTATTACTGCAATAGATATGGTAATCAAATGTCGCTTCAGCTACATAAAGCAATTTGTCACTTCACATCAAATCTCACCCCAAATTTGTACAAGGCCACAGTTTTATATAGCCTGATTAGACTTTAGACAAATGTGTTTGGGTCCTTCTTCATCAGTTAAGCCAGGTGCTGATTTCCCTGTAGGTCATGTTTTTTTCCTTCTGTCATGTATCCAAACAGCAGGTTTTCTAAACTGTGCCAGGTGGTTCTGCACGGAGGAACCTTCAGTGGTCAGTGCATCACAAATGAAGTAATCTGTCTGATATAATGAGGGAATTTGGAGATGGAAATGAGGTCTGCCTATTCAAATAAAGTTCAGCATCAGTAGAGAATCAAGTGTGAAAAGCAAATTGATTGAACAGGAAGCCTAAAGAATGTCTCAAGCTGCATTGATTTTAAAGTATTGGGCTCTCATAAGCTCATGAATATTATGCAGTAAAGTAATCAGTGACAATTTGAAACTGAAATAAAATAGAAGATTTAAAATGATGGTTAGCTCGTAATTTTCTAATCTATGCTTCTGATAAAGCATAACTATCATTTATGAAGAAATTTGTCAAATGGATTTGTATAATGAATAACCTTTCCCTTCCTACCCAGAATGTCATTGTCATGTGCATCAGAAAACTCTTGACTTTGTACAAGGTCCAGTCAATTTTAAACCTTTTCAGTAGCTAAAGTTTTAGATAATCAGTATTATTAATATGCATACAAAAGAAATGTCTATAAGCTAGCAATTTTGAATGGTGGAAATGAGATCATACATCGCGTTTCTGCCATAAATGCTGCGGAACTTGTAACTGAAGTAATAGATTTCTCAGATCAGATTTTAAATCATCTTTTCCTGAATGCATGTGAATTACTAGATTAATTAGTGTTACTGCCTCTTCAAAGCCTAATTACTCACATGCATGACATTTAGAGTAATGTACATAAACAGCTCTGTGTGGCAAGATAAAGAACAACTGCTTAATACTGAAATAAAGTATTAAACTTTCAATCAGAATATGAATTTCTCAAGAAAAAAGAGTTAAACGGCTCTGTTTTTTATTGTTAGATTTTGTTTGCTTTAAATTAACAACAAGGATGCTGAGAGATATCTAAATGAATAGCTTAACATGGTGTGACCTAAAGGTGATATTATACCAACAGCAGCCAACAAGCTTGAAATAAATTAAAAAGAAAATCTCATTTGGGAAGTGTTTTGGTAAAAATGTGTTCCTCTTAGGCTTTCACAATTTAGGCTGTATGGAGGAACAAAACCAATGAGAAAAATACATGCTATATTGAATAAATAATCTATATAACATTCAGATAGTTCATGAACACTATATATAACAAGTATTTATTAAGTATATTGGTGAAGCTCTGCCATAACATGTAATCATGTATGGGTCTATATTAAAAGACCAAAGAGGTGTTTCATCGAACACCTCTTGGTCGACACATAAAGAGTGAACACACTAAAGCGTGAATGCTCAAAACAGAGATTTCTTTCCCTGGTAAAGAAATCTCTAGCACAAATGTGCACATACACACACACACACACACACACACACACACACACACACACACACATGCACTTTTAAACATAAAACGTGTGGGGCTTTGCCCCCCACCCTCACTAAATATACCAACTCCGAGATCGCACTACAGTGAGGAAAGGGGCAAACACATGGGGGTAGCCAAGCAATTTCTTTCCCAGGGAAAGAAATCATTTTGAGCATTCGCAGTTTAGTGCATTCAATCTTTATGTGTCAACCAAAAGGTGTTCAATGAAACACCTCTTCGGTCTTTTAATATAGACCCACCATGTATATATGTATACATTCACAAAGAGATAAGAACAAAAGATATACAGCTACACATACATAGTTACTCTATATATAAATGGGTGTGTACCAAGTCTGTTTTTCAGCTATGACCTTACTCCCTGTGGAACATAAATAGAACTAAATAAAGGAGCACCTTCCCTGTACATAAATAATAATCATGCTACCCCGGGCAATACCTGCAAATGGTCAAGTGTAATCAGTGTAGTATCCAAAAATGAAAATATAACCAGAAAAATGGGTGTGGGGGAATTCATTAATGCAGACCCTAAAACAGAGCTCAAATAGTAATTAGAAACTTCTGAAGACAATGGCTTTGCTCAAGTGCAGGAAAACAGTAGTAAAGAATAATGTGCTTCATATGTGGTATAAACCTGGACCCTACAGGTCATAATTGTTGTGTCACTAAAGTACTGAAACAGAGGAGAACTAGCCAAGATTTTGGAGAATTATCTTATCCTCACACATATATGATGCTTTCTCAAACAAACCATAAGAACAGAGGAAGTGCAAAAACACATTTGTATTTATTTATCTACTTCACAAGCAAATCATAAGAACAGAGGAACACAACAACATGTTTATATTTATTTACCGATGTTGTTTGTATTACTTTCAATTGTATTCATCTTTAACTTTTTATTTTTACCAGTCCTTTGAGCTGGTCCCCAGATTCCTTTTCACCCACAGCTACGACTCACTGTACAGAACACATTAAAACACAGAAACACCTTCTTCTCCCAGACACAGTACAATAAGTAATCAGACAAAGGCAGGAGAGAAGAATGTGTTTCAACTTGCTCACTAAATAAGACCTCAAATGAACTGCTGTATTAGTCAGAAGCTTTTGGAATCCAAGGCCCTGGTCTAGGATAATAGCAACAAAAAAACACATATCTCAGGTGAAATTTAAATAAAATCCATATAGATGACTACTCTGGCTGCCATGATACCAAATTGCTAAGGCATATTTGTGTGTGTGTGTGTGTGTGTGTGTGTGTGTGTGTGTGTGTGTGTGTGTGTGTGTGTGTGTGTTTGCGCATGTGTGTGTGCGTGTGTGCTTGTGTGTGTGTGTGTGTGTGTGTGTGTGTGTGTGTGTGTGTGTGTGTGTGTGTGTGTTTATGTATGTGTGTGTTTTTGGAGATAAGTTGATTGTTTATTTAAGCAATAACCGATGACATCAGTGTAGTATATTAAGATTTACCCATGGTTGGTGTGGTTTAATCATGAGGGCAAAGCCAGAATGATTAAATAAAGCCAACCGTGGGTAAATCTTAATATACCACACCATGGAGTTGGTTATTGCTACTATACAATGACATTATTTAAGGAAAAAAATTACTTATTTTTCTTAATAATTTCTTTGTATAATGGTACCATGCTGTCCTTCCATAGCTGATAATATCCTTTTGCCTTTTCTTTATGTACTGCGCATGTGTATGGGACTTGTGTTCCCATGTATACCCAGTACATCAAATGTTTGGAAAGAAAGCAATGAGAAAAGAAGATTCCTGTTGCTTTGTTTTTGTTTTCTTTACTTTTTTTTTTTTTTTAATAATAATAAACCCCAGCAGGACAGAAGATCCACAAAAGATCTTTTGTGGATCTACTGTCCAGCTGGGGTTTATTTTTACTGTATTTTTTTTAATAATAAAAAGTTTTGGACAGTTTAGGGGTAGGGAAGAGACAGAATGGAGGAAATACAAGGAAAATCAGGTATGTGTCTTTACATTTGACTAGCATACCTGATTTTCCTAGTATTTTCTCCATCCTGTCTCTCTGCTATGTCTGGAGTCCAGGTTACAGATTTTTTATTTTTTTTTTGTTAAAAAAAAAAAAAAAAAAACTTACAGTTAAAGCAATGGAAAAAAGTCCGGGAGACAGGAAATTCTTCCATTGATATATGCTAGGATTTACAATGGGCACACTGATAGGGCTGACCAATCAGCATGCTTGTTTTAGAGTATTAATGACCAGTCATTGTATAATTGCTTTTATGCCACAGCAGAAGGAACTGTGATGAAAGAGTGAATGCATTTTGTATCTTGTTTCTGGGCATCCATCTTTTCACTAAACATTAAAACTCACAAACTCTGGATGATGGTGTCTGAATCACAATATAATGGCTAGACCAAAACCTTCTGACTGTGAAGTGTTATGAGTTGAGTTCCACATTTTTTTTAAGTCTAGCCTTTTAAGGTATAAAGTGCCTATGGGTGTATGTCTTAAAGATGTTCTTACATGAGAACCAAAGTCTATGAAAAACTGCCACTAGCAGACAGATATACATATTATTTAGGATGCTTAAACCAAGGAATACAATCGAGAGAAAACAGATAATTTTCAGGGAATGATGAATTCAAGCAAAATCAACATTTTTAAAAATGAAGGAGACGGTTTTGTTTAGAATTTCCTTCTGATGCTTCTGATTGGTATTGAAGCCCCAGGTAACTGTTTACATTCTGAACTGGAGTTCTGTGTAGAAATGGTATTTTCAAAAGAGTTCTGTGTGTGTGCAACTGCTTTGCTGCCATATATTACATGAATGTATATTGTGAGTCTGATCTATAACAATATGTATGCATAGCTGTTTCCTTGTCTCATTGCAGTCTAATATTTAAGTAATAAGAATCATTTCCAGGTTAATTACTGGATGAAAACAAGTATAATTTCTCTAATTTCCATAAGTGGATATATACACTTCAGTATAATTGAATGTACCAGCAGCACTAGATTAATATCACCAGAACAGGACTTAAATAATTGAATCTACTAACTTAACAAAGGTGGAAGGAATGGTTTTCCATCATCAAAAATAATTAAATAAATAAATAAATAATCAACTGTGTTTCTCATGACATCATGTATAAACCTACTGGACAATTAGATTTGAATATTTTTAAGTCTTCGACAGAATCATTTCACATTGCGATTGTTTAAACCAACTTTGCCCAAAATATTTTAAGTGATGAATGGCAGTATCTTTCTTTTCAAGGCAAATAGATGCTTAGTTAAAAAGAGAGAGCGAGAGAGAGAGAGAGAGAGATAATAGTACAGCCATTGGAAGCAGAACAACTAAGTAGAATTAAATATTTTCCGGCAGACTTATGCTTAAATTAACTTTTGAAAACATCTCCTGTACTTGCTATGTAAATTGACCAGTTGGTGTAGCTACATCAGACACTTATGTGCTAGTATTTAATTAACTGTCTGGCTTCCCCTTTATTGGGATAGCATTTCAAAGACTCCATTATTTATAAATAATGATGTACAATAAGCAAACTCCAAGACAAAACATTGCCCTGTGACTCAGTATTATTTTACTGTTTTTTATTAACCTTTTATGAGTAGAAAAAAACAAAAGAAAACTAAATGAAATACTAATACAAAAAATATTAAAAGATGAAATAGCCAGGAAATTGTGGCAGGAAGATAGCATCCTCAAATATATGAGGTTGGCATAATGCCTAAAGTGTTTACTTCACAAACAAGATGTACAGAGTTTGATTTTCACAAATGGAAATGGTTGGGCTTTAAAATTACCCACGAGGGCAGCTAGGCTGGTACTGACATATGAACTAATTATGAAAAGCATTACAATTTCTACAAAATGGGTAATTTTCTTTATCTCTAACAAGTTAGCATACTAGTTCCATCCTGGTTGAAAATCTTTTATCTAACAGTGGGAGCACACTCCTTTTTTTGGTTGTGGCATGTAAAACACACACACACACACACACACACACACACACACACACACACACACACACACACACACACACATGCACACTGTATTCCATGCACACACTCTAATTAAATGCACGTGGGCACACATGAGCTTACACACACATACACATGCACGCTATGGACGTGATGAGATAGCAATGAACAATAAACCCGACAAAGCCAAATAATGACAGGATCCTGAAAAGTGGCACAAGAACTACGTTTTTGTAATATGAGCTTCAATATATTTATTTAACATTTGTTTACCAGGAAAATCTGAATTGGAACAAGCCAAGTCTCAGTGGAGGCCCAGGGAGAAACACACCAAACTCATGTCTTTGTAACATGGGAAGAAAACAGAGCACCCAGAGGAAACCCACACAAACACAGATAGGACATACAGACTCCACACAGAAGGCACCCCAGCCTAAAATGAAACCAGAGAACCTCTTGTTGTGAGGTGGCAATTTTAACTACTGTACCACTGTGTCATCCGTATATATTCACTCTTTCCCTTCACAGATATTGCAATTCAGTCTTGATCACTTAGAATGGGTTTAAAGGATGCAAGAAAAAAACTAAGTTGAAGAGTAATACTATTTTCCCCTTAATCATGATTTTTTCAAATCATCCTTGGATTATATAGATGCACCTCAGAGCATCCAGGACTCCCATGGCTTCTAGCTAGTCCCATTGCTTAATGCAGTTGTTTCCTCCACAGTTATCCGAGTACAGTCTTGTCTAATTAGGATGTGCTGAATGAGTGAATGAATGAATGAATGAATGAATGAATGAATGAATGAATGAATGCAGTTAAAAAACCTTAAAAAGCAAAACAAAATATGAGTAAAATAAGAAAAAGTTATCTGGGTGATTGGGGTAAGTCAGGATGGTGGGTCATGGGAGCAATGAGTAATGTGGGGGAATGGGGGAAGCTTGCTGTAAGGCCTTTAGTCTAGGGTGAAAGATCAGATAAGGCTGGCCCTGATACAAGAAATAGAGTAAGGAAATTTACCTTGAGAAAACATTAACAAAAACAGATGTCTGCTTCCCATTCATAACTGTTTGCAATACATGGCTAGTTTTTGTTGCCCTGATAAACTGCAATTAAAAAAATGCAGGAGTGTGAAGTGCCAGATATATTTAAAAAACTATTACATACACAGAAATATAATTCAAATGGCAGCAAGAAACTAATGCACCACTTATAAATCAATCTGTCAGTCTGCTATGCTACACTTTTGTTATTTATGTAGCCCCGTAATGTGCATTATAGATTTCAGTCACTTCTATAGTTTGTGATGCAGTTCTGTGGTGCTACCATCTCAGAAAAATGTAAGCTTTGCTAATTACAAAGTTTGAATGAATGATCCTTTAACAGACTTGTTATGGCTTGTTTTAATACTGAATCTTCTGATAACAATGTTATTGTTTTCTGTTTTGAAGTGTGATTGGCATGCTCTATGTAGAACAACTTCATAATAGCTAGCTAGATTCTTATATATGATAGACTTCATTGTTATAAAAAAAATATCTAGTTTTATACAAACACATAGAAGAAAGTCACTAGGAAAAGGCTTTCAGCTTTAAAAGATGCAACAAACCCCGTGTTCCCACATTGACAACACTGAGCCAGAGGGCATCAAACAGATAAGTGGATATTGAGAAATTAACCTCTGAAGCTTCAATGTTAAGATGAATTCCTTGACATCAATTTCCAAAGCATCTGTCAGTCAGGTATTTATGATTTACTGAGACAGTATTTGTGCTTGGAAATAAATAGAAAAGTCAGAAACAAATAAATCCAGCACTCACAATATTTGCTATTTTCATAATATAAATAGGTCCCACAAGATGGTATCCACAGCAGTTAAAGAACGAGTGAGGCTCAGATAATCCCAAATAGTACAGCTTATTTATGAATTTGTGCATGCCATACTGGAGACTTTTTTCTCCCATTTGCTGGGACATATTTTGGGTTACTTTATTCTATACTCCAAGCATTTCACGGCTAGGACCAACCCTGCGTCATTAGTCCCAGTCCATGCTGAAATCCAAAACCTATCAAGTACATTCTGCAATACATACTTAATGGTGAACTTCTGAAATCTGAAATGGCATAAATTTATTGCCCATTTATGTAAACAGCTTGATTGTTTTACATAATTAAATTGAATATTGAATTTTATTATAAATAATGAATAGTATGTAATGTAATCTTCCCTGGTGAATTTAAAGTCTTAACGTGAATCATTCAGTTTAGGTGAAAGATAATTCAGAGGTGGTTTATAGCAGGAATTTGTGAACATTATTTATTTTTATCTGAAGTATACTTAGAATGTATCCTGCTTTGTTAACTCAGTTTATCTATTTATTTATTTAATTTGACTCAGAATGCTCAATTATTCTAAGACAATTTGCAGTACAGGTCTGGAAAGAATATCTCAAAAATATTCCCAGGGATTCAATATAGCTTACATGGAGTGTAAGAATAGTGGAGCCACTCCTGCACTGAATATAGCCGCTGAGTGATCCAATAAACAAGCCTGGGGACATGCTTGAGCCTGGCAGCACTATTCCCATATGGACACAACTGAATAATGCTAATGACCTCATTTGCTGGTAAAAAACATGCAAATTAAGTGAATTAGCAATTCAGTAAAGAGACAGACATTGGTGTGGGAATAGTGTGAGGTGCAGATATGTATTTGGCTAGTAACTAAGTACATTTTTGCAAAAATCAAAACAGAGGCATGATAGCTCAAAGTAAAGCATGTATTAGAATTCTTAGGCATGCCAGTGGCCAAAAATATGGCCATTGGCATTGAAAAGTGTTTCAAAATTATTAAATTCAAAGGGTTTTTTTTTTGGCCGATGTCAGACGTTTAAGCATAAGGCAGCGGCGTGCAAATGGGATTGTGCCAAAAATAAAAAAAAAATGTGAAAGGTCAATTTTAAGTGAAATCTGCATTTTACCATTGTAGAAGATGGCATGCAGAATCAAGGCAAGAATAGGTAACACTGGTTGCTAAGACGGAAGGCTGTGGTATAGTGGGATAACCAGGTACTAAGGCAGTGGGCTATGCAAGTGAGCGGATTTTACTGAATCACTAAATGGGAGACCATTCCCTGACTGCACCTAACCGTGTAGGAGCTATAAGGCAGTGGTATAAGCAGGAGAAGCAGCTGACATGAAAAAGGGGTGTGTCATGCTTGGTGTAAGCACATTCGAGCATCACGGCTCCCATTTGAGCTTAGGCTAAGCACAACAAAGCAAGGGTGTGTGTCTGAGGCTGTATTTACTTATTCCATGAAATGAGAAGTGTGTTCATGCCCAGGGGAAGACCATATCATCTCAAAACTGTTTACCTTACCTAAACAGGTTTGTGAGGCACGCACCGGGTCTTAAAAAAAAATGGAAATAGCAGAACTGTTTACATTTGGGCAGTGAGTTTGCAGGGCAAGCCTCGGGGCTTAAAAGGGGCAGAAATGGAAAAGGGGGAAAAAGGGTAAATACCAGAATACAGGCACTCAAGTACAAATAATATAGCAGGCAGGTGGAATATATCATAGTCAGCCAATCACACAGGCAGCATATGCAGCACAACAGTATAAACTATGCAAACACCTTTCAGTCTGTTTTTTCCTAAAAACTCTGCACCATAGGTGTATACATTTGGGGGAACTTTAACTGACAAAACTAACAAAATGTTAGGGGCTGCTGTTGCCCTGATACATCAATATGTGCTAGAGGCTAAGGATGGTGATGAGGATACTGCTGACATCCATGGCAGACTGAGGGTGAGGAGAAGTGTGTTCAGACCAAGGATAACCTACAAGGGACTACATGATCTGGAGATAGTAGAGCACTACAGGGTGGACAGGGACATACTTTAGCAACTCAAAGAGCTGTGCCAGCCTCACCTCAGACCCTGACCCAACAGAGGGGAACCCATCCCAGTGGATACCAAAGTATGTGTAGCCTTATGAATACTAGCTACAGGTACTTTCCAAAGACCTACTGGGGATATCATGGGGGTCTCACAGGCATCTCCATCCAGGATACTCCATCAGTTCCTGGATGCCATGCTACCACATGCTGGTGAGCACACTTACTTCCCCAGCACCCATGAGGAGAGGATCAGCAATATGCATCTCTTCCACCATATAGCAGACTACCCAGACATACTGGGGGCCATAGACTGCACACAGATCCATATCAAAGCACCACCTGGTGACCAGAGTAGGGCCTAATTACACCACAAGAGCTTTCATTCAATCAACTGCTAGGTCATGTGCAGTGCCCAGGGCATTATCATGAATGTGTGTGATGGTAGCCCTGGAATCTATCATGACTTCCACATCTGGCATTCCTCAGAGTTATACCAGGGATTTGCCAGGGGGGACATCAGATATGCCCATCTGCTGAGGGATGCTGGCTATGCACTGGAGCCGTGGATGATGACACCCATCAGAAATGCACACACACCCACTCAAGAACACCATAATGAGGCAGACGCACAGACCAGGATCATTATAGAGCATGTGTGTGGGATGCTCAAGTCACGGTTCCACTGCCTTGACATATCTGGTGGAGCCCTGCAGTACTCTCCAGCCACATGTGCACACATGTTCATAGTATGTGCCATGTTACACAATATGATCCTGCGGCAACAGCTGCAGCAGGAACAGCATGGGGGAGGGCCGCATAGCCCTCCACCATTGCCAAGGTCCCCACAGGCACAGAGGGACTCAGAGGAGAAAGCCCCTGAGCCTGTTCCTGTAGGCAGATGGAGGTGTGTCCAGTATGCCCAGATCCTGGCAAAGAGGCAAAGCATAACACATACACTGACACTTTAGGGGACCAAAGGACTGACACCTCTCTCTGACTCACACACACAATAAAATGGATGCCATACACATCAAACTACCTGTAGCTTACCATGTATAGGCAGTGTACTGTGTGCATCTGAAAGAGTCAGCCCTCACCCACCATCTCCACAAGTGCCGCAGGCACAAGGTAAGTCAGTCTTCTAAACAATAAATGAATGGAGTAGCATGTTCTGGTAGCATATCTATGGTATCGCTGCATGCAGGGGAATGGGGTGGCCCACTGGGGTAGCAGCAGACAACTGACAGCTATGTGGGATACCAGGAAATGTCTGCCCAATACTGGCTTCACCACACTATGCAGTATCATCCCAGGAGACAAATCCCACTGTAGTATATGCGAGGGGCCAACTAAGGGGGGGGTCATAGGTCACATGCATGGATGTCAATGTTGGAATCCCATACTCACCTCTCAGACTCACCCAACATGTCAGCCATAGAAAACCATACAGGAAGGTCTGGCAAAGGCCCACAAATGGTGACAGTGATGGAATACCCCCTTGCATACTTACAGAGTGATATCACAGGAGGCATTGCTGTTGCAGTAAGACTCTGAAGGGTAAGAAGTCTGAAACCTGTGGTCTCTAGTGATATGCCTCTATTCTCCAAGACAGGACACAATACTATGCTAAATGGAACCAAGATGTAAAGCCAATATCAGCAAAGAATGTGCAAATGTGTACCGTTAACAGGTGTGCCCCCCCATACCCATATTCCCATAGAAATGCACTAACATGTAAGCATGTAGGGTAATAGCAGCAGAGCATACATTGCCAGGGCTGTCCCAATCAACTTGATAACTTGTTGCATGTCCACAATATGCAGGGGTAGATGATCTATGCATGTGAGTGGGAAATACTGTCAGAATGTGGCCAGCACTTATTCCTGGCTGTTGTGTCTTAGCGGACTAGGTACAGCACTGTGTTAGACAGGGCTCTGTTTGAAGCTTTGCAGTACCAAACTATTTCACATGTCAGCTACACCTATGGTGGGAGTTGTACACACTGTTCAAATGTCAATATCCATTACTGCTGGTAAACTGGAAAGGTCATGGACAGGGGGCCACACATATGAACAGTACACAGGTTGGAGTAACCTACACAGTGCCTAACATGCCTCCCAACTGTACAGACCTTTTGCACAATGTACAGAGGTTTGCATCATATTTGTGGTGTCTTTATCATGAAATAGTGGTTGTGTGACAAATCACTGGCAAACCACAAAAGTCTAAAGTCAGAAAATAATGACGGATTGTAGTGTCTCAGGCTTCATACCCTATAGAAAACACATGCTAATGCAAAATCTGTTATTGTATCACCCTTCTAGGTTTGTAAGGCCAATAGTTAGATGGTCCCTATACTTAGGTCTTTGTCACCCAATTATATATGGCTTTGTCCAGATGTCCATCTTTCATAAGTAGAGAGGTATGGTGCCTAGTAGCTCAGCAGGTACCTGAAGGTCAGTGTACTAGCAGGTCATAAAAGGCTGCCATCTTACTGTGTCACCATTGACAACATGTCACTGGCCAACAGCCATATCCCTGGAATGGCAGGTTGTCACAGAAGGAGCACAAGTATGCCTTGTATATCTGTTCTGCTTGTCCTCACATTGCATTTACCTGCAAAGCAGTTGCAAAACCAGAAAAGGTCACGTCAAAACATCGATGGCAAACAGTGGAGAAGCAGATGTCACACACATAACAGAAAGCAAGCAAGTAACAAACAGGTCTCCCAACTGTCTATGTATGGCAGAACAGTATCAGCACCCAGTCCCAACATGTGGGCCTTTGTCTGACTGTCATATGTAGGCCTGTCCAGATGTCACAGTCAGTAACAGTTTGACAGCTAGGCCAACATGTAGCTGCATAATACCATAGTAACACAAACTGTCTGACGATGGCAGCAGATGTAGTGGTGCAATGATAGACACCCTGCCAAATAGGTATACTCAGAGGTGTGTAATCCATAACCTTGTGTGGATTGTTACGGCATTTACCATGCTCTCACCAGAGGTACAAATACATAACAGCAGCCATTGCGGACAAACCCTGTGACGGGACTACAGAAGGATAAAGAGACACACATAATGGGGAGGGGAACCACTGGCCAGCAAATGGAGAATGTGCACACCAGAGCACATTTTGCAGTAACATAGGTACCCCAAAGTGTATGGAGTCAGTAAGCATCACCTGCAAATACACAACACAGGCCCACATAAGTGGAGGTCCACAACAAATCAAACTCCAAGTAAAGGACACCTCAGAGGAAAAACACACGAGAACTTCCCGAACCTACACACCACAGGTCACACATACTTCACACACCAGGGTCCTGCAAACACTAAGGCCTTACCAGACACACAACATATTACTCATAGAAGACTCCACTGTGAGACACACAGATGTGCCACACACTAGACAGGGTAAGGAGAAAGTCATGATTACTTGTTTGGCAGGTGCCATAATCTGCCATATCACACATGCACTAAAGTCACTCCACAAAAGGTACAGGTATCACACTAACCTGGTCCATGGCAGTGTGAATAATGTCAGAACTGCATCACGGACTACAGAAAGACAGACATGATGCAGCGTGCTGAATATATGTCCCATGCAGGTATGTCCCTAGCCATAAGTAGCATCCTGCTGTCACCCAGAGTGATGGATCAATACAAACCGAAAGTGATTGTCAGTAACACCTGACTCACTGCATCTATATTATGTAGTCAAAAGATAAAAAGAGTGAATGCTCTTTTATCAAACACTGAAAGGCGAAACCACTAAATATCGAAGACATGGAACAGCAATTTTCTTCCCAGGGAAAAAAATCGCTGCTCTGCAAAAAAAAAAAAAAAAAAATCCAAACACAAAATAAAGTGGGGGGCTTCACCTCCCCATGCCCCCCACAACACCTCCCTTACTTAAATATACCAACTCTGAGATCATACCACAGTGGACAAATGGCAAAGTCCTAAAAATGTCCCAGTGATTTTTTTTCCCTGGGAAAAAAAATGGCTGTTAAGTGTCTTTTATATTTAGTGGTTTTGCCTTTCAGTGTTCGATAAAAGAATGTTTGATATTTTTACTTTTCGACTGCATAACATAGACCCTGACTCACTTACCATTGTCATCCCAGCGGGACCCACTGCCTGGCAGCCAGGGAAAATATGAGTGACATAATGTGCTGCCTTGCTACAGATGTCCTGCATCAGTCTGATATGGCCTGCAGGTCTCTGGCAAAAGCACATGCCTCACCCATAGTGCTATTTTGGGGAATGTTATGGGGTCCATACTACCAACATAACACAGTCAACAAAGTGCAAATGAAAGGCCATGCTGCTAAATGCTAGTAGCATACCTCTCAACCTCATAGAGCAAGAAATCTGTACAAAGCCATACTTAATGGTGGGATAAAGGCCCTACTTAATGCTCTCCTAATGTTAGAACAGTGATAGAATAACAGAAGGGGGGTGTAGTAGCATGGATGACATGAAGGATGTGATGTCTGAAACTCTAATGTTAAGTCATTATTCCGTGACTACAACCCCAAATGATTTGCAACAAACTTGCTAGAAAACCACAATGTTAAGGAAAACTGACCAGATGTATGAGGTATGAATCTGGATAATCTGTGAGAATCTGTACAGTTGAGAGGTATGGCCACACCAGGATACCTTTCAGGTAAGAAGAATATCACACAACCAGGAGATCCCCAGCCAGTATATCACCAAGGTGCTGGACCTTTTACACAGCTTCATCAGTCAATCAGCTGTAGCCACACCTCCCATCTGGCCTGATTGTTCCAGAATGCCTAGCCTTTGCCTCATAATATTGGTCTGTGCATCATCCATCTTGTATTTCTCTGGTAAATAACTGTGATGATCCAATGATATCTGTCAGTAGATAATGACACAATACATTGCAGTGTCAAACATTACATAAGTCAGAAAATGTCTGCTAAAACAAACCTTGTAACTCAAGCAACTCATACAATAATAAGAGCAACAGTTACAGTATCCTCCTAAGTTTGGGCCATTGTTTCCCCATATTGGCAGCCTATCTCCAGATATCTTCCACAAACAGGTTGCAAGGTATGGCTGTAGCACACAACACCCCGGACTGGGGTTACAACTATTTCTGGAATGGATTCCCACACTTACTATAGAAGGTCATACTGGGCATGCTCCTACACTTAGAGAAATAAAGCCCATGTCTGAAACCACAACAGACTATATATATTTGTATTGTGCAGATGTATTTGCATACACTCAGCTATGTACACCTAACTGTCTCCACACACACCCATCAGACAGGATTACCCACAGCCAGCTGTAGTTGGCCCATATGTAGAATATCTGCATCTGTTCGATGTGATACACACACAGGTTCATGGGTTCACAGGTGTGTATTAGGTTAATGACCCTGGAGCCTTTACAAGCCCAGCCCATAGAATTACCCTGGCATCATGCCACCCAACCTTAGTTCCCAGTGCCTTTGTCAAGTAGAGTATCTGGAATGATCCCTGGGATGAATTTTCTATTTCCCATCCACTCATCAAGATTTCTCTTAAAGAGGGCCAATGAGGGGCTCCACTTGACATGTATGGGAAGTCTATTCCATAGCATGGGCAGTCTCTGGGTTATGACCCTGTCCCCCCAGCTTGTTCTGTTGATTGTGGTAATGAGGTTGAGGTCTCTGAATCATGTAGTGTGGAGGGATTGTGAATTCTTTAGATGTAGCATTTCTAACAGAGCTGGGTCAGACATGGCTTTGTAAGTCAAGCAGAGATCGCCTCTAAGTAGGCAATATGAGACAGAGAATAGTTGGAGTTTTTTTGAGTCTGTCCATATAGGGCAAGTGTTTAAGGCCTAAGATCCTCTTTGTGTGGTATTTTTGCGGCCTCTTCAGTTGTTGTAGGTGTCTAGAAAGGTACATGCCAAATGGGGCATTGTACTTCATGACTGGCCTAATGAGGGAAGAGTAGAGGGAGACAATGACCTCTTTCGTCCTGGATGCAAAACCCTTAGTAATGAGATGTGCCACATAGAAGGACTTTCTGACCACAGTGGCAATGTGGTGGTCAAAAGAGGGGTTGCTGCCAACCTGTGTTCCCATATCTCTTATGACGCCTTCTGTGTTCAGTGGACTACCATCAATGTGGTAATTCATTGGAACTGTTTTTTTTTCCCAAAGGGGATGATGACACATTTTTTGGCATTGAGCTTAAGGCTATGGTTCTGACACCAGTCATTGGTCTCAGTGAGGCCTTTCTGTAGATGTCAACATCACTTGGGGAGTTAATTATGGCTCCCAACTTGCAATCATCTGAGAAAATTGTCAGCCAGAGTCCCTTCATCTTGGCCTGGACTTCAGAGACGTAGACACCAAACAGTAGAGGACCCAGGACTAAACCCTGTGAGACTCCACTCATGACTGGTCGACAGTCTGATTTGGAGTCAGTTACATTCAGTCTGTGGCTTTTATCTGTGAGCCAGTTTGCAACCCACCTAGTGATATAGGGGATGATGCCTAGCTTAGTGAGTTTTTCAATGATTCCTGAGTGGGGAATGGTATCAAAGGCCTTGGCCAGATCAAGGTAGGCTGTATGAACCACCTTGCCTTCATCCACAGTTCTGGTGACTGACTCAAAGAAGTTGACCAGGCTGAGAAGGCATGATCTACCCTTCACAAAACCAAACTGTGTGGGATCCAGAGTTTTGAGGTTCCCTATATCTTTGTTTATTAGGTCCATGATGATGTGTACCATAGCTTTGCATATCAGACTTGTCAGGCTAATGGGGCAATAGTTCACAGGGTCTGTAGTCACTCCTCCTTTGTGGAGAGGGATGACTGTAGCAGTGCGGCGTTCAGTAGGGACAAAGCATGAGGTGAGGCTGTGATTGAACAGAGCATACAGGTGAGGTCCCAGTTCACTCTGTAGTTTATTTAGAACACAGCCAGGGATATTCTCAGGTCCCACAGATGTTGTGCTCTTGGCCTTGGACAGTGTTATATTAACCTATGCAGCAGTAATACTGGGTGCCTGGCAATCTACTGGTATTGTGATTGGTCCTTTGGTGGGGGAGAGAGGGGTAAAGTTGGCACTGAATCTGTTGGCCAGTATATTGTCAATATCTGCTGGGTCAATATAGGAGGTACCATTGTGCAACAGCTCTGAGCAAATCTGGGTATTGCTGTGGGGATTCTTTACATAACTATACAAAGTCCTGTGGTTGTCTTTACTATCTGCTGCAATTCTGTTTTCATAGCTAGCTTTAGAGGATTTGATGAAGCATCTCGACTTTTTGTTGAGGCTGATAAGGGAGTTTTTCAGTCTTGGGACTTCACCTTATTTCTCATCAGTTTCCTCCTTCTGTTGTAGAGTTTGTTTATGGCAGGAGACCACCAGATTGGGCTCCTTTTTTGGATTAGAGAGTCGTAGTTCTATTGGGTATGACAAGATCCATTCATTTGTGTACATGTATGTGCAGGACATTAGTGTAGGATTTGGCGGTCATACAGCTGTTCTCCAATTGTGTGGGTACACACATATATGTGGGCAACATATTGCAATATGTCAAGCATACACACATGTAGGCATGGGGAAGAGAGAGACAGACAGTGATAGAGTGAGACACAAAAGGAGACACACACACAGAGTGAGTCATACACAGGGATACCCTGAATGGCAGAGAATGATGTCCTGCTGCAGAGAGTTGCACCAGTTGTAACTATTGGCACGTGTCTGTATGAAGATGAGATTCATTGCCTGATGGTACTGAGGTAGGGGGTTGTAACATCACATCACCTGTGTGTGTGTGTGTGTGTGTGTGTGTGTGTGTGTGTGTGTGTGTGTGTGTGTGTGTGTGTGTGTGTGTGTGTGTCTGTTTGTAGGTCTAAGTGTTATGATGCCTTACCCACCAGTACAGTTCCCATTGCCCTACTTTACAAGATCTGCTAACGTCATTCACCATAGAAGTATCTGTGGACTAGCTTTAGGCCTATATGCTCTACAGCTCATGTGATGTATGAGTAACTCTATAATACAAATAACTAGATAGGTAGGGGTTCAAATCACAGTCCCGGCATATGTAAGAGTGGGACGGGGTGTAGGAATAAGTGTTTTAGTCCTTTCCAACCCAGTACAATTCCATTGCCCCACTTCACAAGATCTGCTGATGCCATTCACCGTGGAAGTACCTTTGGACTGGCCTCAACCCTTTAAGGTCTGTGCTGCATTCAATAACTGCATAACACTGTAGTATAAATAACGAGTTAGGTAGGGGGTTCTAATCTCATTCCTGGCAAATGTAAAAGTGTGTGTGTTTGTAAGTTTCAGCTTTTGAGCCCATTCATACTCAGCACACTCCCCATTGCCCTACTTTAGCAGTCCTGCTGATGTCAGTCACCTTAGAAGTACCTTTGGGCAGCCCTCAGTCCTATAAGCTCTGTGCTGTGTGCAATAACTGTGGAACACTTTAGTACAAATAACTAGTTAGGCAGAGGTTCTAATCTCAATCATGGCAAATGTAAAAGTGTGTGTGTTTATGTGTGCATGTGTGTGTGTGTGTGTGTGTGTGTGTGTGTGTGTGTGTGTGTGTGTGTGTGTGCTTGTAAGTTACAGATTTTGAGCCCATTCACACCCAGTACTCTGCCCATTGCCCTACTTTAACAGTACTGCTGATGTCAGTCACCTTAGAAGTACCTTCGGGCAGCCCTTAGCCTTATAAGCTCTGTGATGCGTGTGATAACTGCGTAACACTATAATACAAATAACTAGTTAGGTAGGGGTTCTAATCTCAGTCCTGGCATATGTATGTGTGGTGGTGGTGTGTAGAAGTAAGGGTTTTGTCCTTTCTGAACCTGTACACTTCCCATTGCCCCACTTCACAAGATCTGCTGATGTCATTCACCATAGAGGTACCTTTGGACTGGCTTCAGCCCTATAAGCTCTGTGGTGCATGTGATAACTGCATAGCACTATAGTACAAATAACTAGTTAGGTAGTGGTTCTAATCTCAGTCCTGGGAAGTGTAAAAGTGTGTGTGTTTGTAGTTTACATATTTTGAGCCCATTCACACCCAGTACACTTCCCATATCCTTACTTTAGCAGTCCTGCTGATGTCAGTCACCTTAGAAGTACCTTTGGGCAACCCTCACCCTCTAAGCTCTGTGGTGCATGTGATAACTGTGTAACACTATAGTACATATAGCTAGTTGGGTAGGTGTTCTAATCTCAGTCCTGGAAAATGTAAAAGTGCATGTGTGTGTTTGTAGGTTACAGATTTTGAGCCCATTCATACCCAGTACACTCCCTGTTGTCCTACCTTAGCAGTCTTGCTGATATCAGTCACCTTAGATGTACCTTTGGGCAGCCCTTAGCCCTGTAAGGTCTGTGGTGTGTGCGATAACTGCTTAACACTATACTACAAATAACTAATCATGTAGGCATTCTAATCTCAGTCCTGGGAAATTTAATAGTGGGTGTGCTTGTGTGTGTGTGCATGTTTGTAGGTTAGAGATTCTGAACCCATTCACACCCAGTATACTTCCCATTGCCCTACTTTAGCAGTCCAGCTGATGTCAGTCACCTTACAAGTACCTTTGGGCAGCCCTCAGCCCTATAAGCTCTGTGGCATCTGTGATAACTGCATAAAAGTATAGTGCAAACAACTAGTTAGGTAGGGGTTCTAATCTCAGTCCTGGCAAATGAGTGTGTTTGCAAGTGTGTATATCTGTAGGTTAAATTATTTTGTGGCCTTTCTCACTCAGTACATCTCCCATTGCCATACTTTACAAGGACTGATGATATTCGTCACCTTAGACGTACCTTGGGTCACCCCTTCAACCTATACACTCTGTGGTGTGTGTGATAAATGCAAAACACTGTAGTATTAATAACTAGACAGGTAGGGGTTCTAATCTCTGCCCTGGCAAATGTGTGTGTGTGTGCAAGAACAGTATCGTATTTGTGTGTATGTGTTTGGGTGGGAACCATATCCATTGTAGTGGTCCACCCAGTACACCTCCCAATGTCCACTTTACAAGGCCCACAGTAGAGGTAGCTGTAGGCACTCTGCAGCTCTATAAGCTCTGTTCCACATGATATAATTGTGTAACAGTATGGAATAAATAACAAGATAGGCAGGGCTTCTCATCCATTGATACCATTCCCCACTCTAGAATAATAGGCAAACACACTCAACTAGGCATCAACCTCTACATCACTAGGTGGGTCACAAACTGGCTCACAGATAGAACCCGCAGTGTGAAAGCAGCAGACTCCATGTCAGACTGCCGACCAGTCATGAGTGAAGTACCACAGGGTCTGGTCCTGGGTCCCCTTGTGTTCAATATCTACCCATCTGAGGTCCAACCCAACATGATGGGACTCTGGCTGACAATGTTTGCAGATGACTGCAAGGTGGGTGCTAATATTACCTCCCCAAGTGATGCTGACATCCTGCAGAAAGGCCTCTCTGAGATCTACGACTGTTGTCAAAACCCTGGATTTAGGCTTAATGCCAGAAAATGTGTCACCATCCCCTTTGGGAACAACTTGGTTCCCATGAATCACCACATCGATGGCAGTCCACTGAACACAGAATTCATTATAAGAGAACTGGGAACACAGGTTGACAGCGACCTCTCTGTTGACCACCACAGTGCCACTGTGGTCAGAAAGTCTTTCTATGTGGCACATCTCATTATTAAGGGTGTTGCATCCAGGAAGAAAGTGGTCATTGTCTCCCTCTACTCTTCCTTCATTAGGCCAATCATCGAGTACAATG
Source organism: Protopterus annectens (assembly GCF_019279795.1). NCBI lineage: Eukaryota > Metazoa > Chordata > Ceratodontiformes > Protopteridae > Protopterus > Protopterus annectens. The sequence goes on from NC_056742.1 coordinate 201,934,550, forward strand.
GCCCATTTGGCATGTACCTCACTAGTCACCTGCAACAACTGGAGGGACTGCAAAAGTACCTCACAAAGAGGATCCTAGGCCTTAAACACATGTCCTATATGGACAGACTCCAATAACTCCAGCTATTCTCTGTCTCATATTGACTACTTAGAGTTGATCTCTGTTTTACTTATGAAGCCATGTCTGATCTGGCTCTGTTAGGCATGCTACATATAATGAAACCCAATCAGTCAGCTCTAGAGACCTCAACCCAATTTCAACAATCAACAGAACATTCTGGAGGGAAAGTTTCATAACCCAGAGACTGGACACACTATGGAATAGACTTCACATACATGTCATTCAGAGCACCTCCCTGTTGCTCTGCAAGAGAATCTGGATGAGTGGATGGGGAATAGAAATCTCACCCCAAGGATCACTCCAGTAGCTATACTCAATAGACACACTGGGGAGTAATGTCAGGTGGCATGATGCCAGGGTAATCCTATGGGCTAGGCTTGTAAAGGCTCCATGGCCATTTGCCTAGTACACACCTATGAACCTATGGATCTCAATACTGGCATGTGTGTGTGTGTGTGTGTGTGTGTGTGTGTGTGTGTGTGTGTGTGTGTGTGTGTGTGTGTGTGTGTGTGTGTGTGTGCATTAGTGTGTGTAAAGTGTTTGTGAGTGTGTATGAGGCCATTCTCACCCAGTACACCTATTATTGCCATACAATACAAGGGTTGGTGATGCTATTCACATTACAGGCAACTTGGGACACTTTTCACCCTACAAGCCCTGGTGTGTGGGTGGTACCTGCATAACACTATAAAACCAATAACTAGATAGGTAGGGGTTCTAATCTGGGGCCTGACAAGTGTGTGTGTGTGTGTGTGTGTGTGTGTGTGTGTGTGTGTGTGTTTGGATGGGTGTTCTATGAATGGGCCATGCAGAGGTGGTGTGTGTGCATCTGGAAGTGACCTGGCTGTGATGGTGATGTGTGTGTGTGTTTGTATGCACACAGTCACACCATGTGGCTGCCCTACACATGGGTATATTGTACAGCTGTGGATCATACATGGCAGGGTGTACAGTTCATCATCTCCAGCCATGGACACATGAACTGGTCCTGCCAGGGGTCTCATTGGCACCACCAGGCCCAAGGCCAGATGCAGTACTACTCCCCAATGGTGACAGTTGTCTGCTGGATCCGTCTCCCTGACAGGAGTGGCCAGGACTATGTGCCCATGGTCTGCTCCATTGTGGTGTGGACAGCACCCCCCATTTGGTAGTGCTGGTGGTACTGCCATTATGGGAGTGCAAAGGTGCACAGCCCTGTAGACCCTCAGTTGATCATGGTGCTGACCTACATCCATGTGGCTGCAACCCATCTCTCACTACATGCTCCAGCACAGATATTGCATGGTCAAGGAGTGCCAAAGTTTCACCCCAGCATCTATTCATGACCTCAGTATTCTCACGTGTGGCTATACAAACAAAGAGCCACAAAACAGATAAACCAGAATGGCTTCAGTGGTGAAAAAATGATTCACTAGGCATATAATATGTAACAAAGCAATATATTAACAGCACACAAAGGAAATAAAATAAATAAACAAATGAATAATATTAATCCAAATGAGTCAAATCCAAGTGCTTTTGTCTCCTGTGTAGGAGACTTTTTCAAGAACAGAGCATGCCCAACAACTGAAAAACTTTTATACCATCATTAATTAAGTTTCAAAATAAAAGCACCAATCATTTTCTGTTTTCACTAATTGAATCCTTTGGTGTAGGGTGCGATAGCTAAAGGTGTAACACAATGAAATGTGCAATAAAATATGCAGTTTTACCATGAGTCAAACCAACACAAATAGTAAGACAACAAATAGTAAAAAAAAAAAAAAGTGTGTGTGCATACCATTTGTGCATTACAATCAGTTGACATGAAATTAGAAAGCAAAAATATATATTAAAAAGTATATAACTAATATACTTGTGTTAGGTTTTACAAGTGCATATACATACTCACATGCTTGTGTAACCTATTCACGAAAATTTATGAATATATAAATGAATAATGTCTGCATGAGTAAAAGCTAATATATGTGTGCATATATATAACTTGTATAAACAATAAATTAATTTTAGAGGGTCAGAATGCACATAATTAATAAAATTAATAAAAGTTCATTGCCAACATTAAGCAAATATGTTGGTATCATTAGGTTTTAGATCTTGTAAGTATTGCCAATATATAATGGAAGGCATGAAATTAACATTAATGGCATTAGAGTTACGAAAAAATGTTGTTGTAACACTGAAAGAGTCGTTTATTGTGCTTTCTGTTGGAAATGCACCTGTTTTTATATTGGAAAAATGGAAAGAAATTTAAAGACACATATTTACGAGCACTTGAGGGACATTAAATTAAAAAAGGATATAAAAGCATTGGCAAGGCATTGTAATGAATGGCCGGATCATGGGTTTAAATTCACTATCATAGAAGCTATGGAAGTGAACCCAAGGGGTGGACCATGGCCATTACATTTGGAAATGAATGAAGCTTTATGGCAATTAAGAACGAATGCTACTCAATGGCCAGGCCTGAATGATTCTATTTCAAGTACTTGTTTTTTGAAGTTAAAGAGCCTAGATAGGTGCATTTGTTATACACTGTATTTTAACATAGGTGGTTATCCAACAATTTTTAAGTTTTTAACATAATATGCTTATGTATCTATTTATTTATTAATTTATTATAAACACATTTATCATTTATTTATTAAACCTAAAAAAATGTTATGATACCAACATATTTGCTTAATGTTGGCAATGAACGTTTATTAATTTTATTAATTATGTGCATTCTGACCCTCTAAAATGAATTTTATTGCGTATACAAGTTATATATATATATATATATATATATATATATATATATATATATATATATATATATATATGCACTCATATTTTAGCTTTTACTCATACCGACATTATTCATTTATATATTCATAATTTTTTGGGAATAGGTTACACAAGCATGTGCGTATGTATATGCACTTGTAAAACCTAACACAAGTATATTAGTTATATACTTTTTAATATATATTTTTTACTTTCTAATTTCGTGTCAGCTGAGTGTAATGCACAAATGGTATACACACACACACACACACACACACACACACACACACACATGTTTTTTTTACTATTTGTTTTTTTACTATTTGTGTTGGTTTGACTCATGGTAAAACTGCATATTTTATTGCACATTTCATTGTGTTATACCTTTAACTATCACACCCTACACCAAAGGATTCAATTAGTGAAAACAGAAAATGATTGATGCTTTTGTTTTGAAACTTAGTTAATGATGGTGTAAATGTTTTTCAGTTGTTGGGTATGCCCTGTTCTTGAAAAAGTCTCCTACACGGGAGACGAAAGCACTTGGATTTGACTCATTTGGATTAATATTTTGCATGTATTTATTTATTTTATTTCCTCTGTGTGTTGTTAATAAATTGCTTTGTTACATATTATACGCCTAGTGGATCGTTTTTTCACCACTGAAGCCATTCTGGTTCATTCTCACGTCTGGCCTCACCAAGGTCATGTAGGTTGCCATGGACACCAGGAAGATGTGCATCCAAGACCCTGAGTATTTGTTTGGTGTTGCAGTCGGTATGTGCCTGTGCCTCCATGAAGGCTTGAAACATGTGTCTGGTGACACATGCTGTGGCATTTGAAATAGGGGCTAGATGGGCAGCAGTCCTTCTTTGAGCTTCCCTGTTCATCCACCTGTGTGGGACCTCACCTGCACTACGGCTATGGCAAGTATCTACACTCACACTTGCCATAGTCACCACACTAGCCTGTTCCATGCCACTAAGCATCAACTGTCCATTATCTGTGGCTAGTGGGGATGGAGTATGTGTGGGCATCATGACTGTGTGTGGGGATGTTGAAGAAAACAGTGAGATGCCAAGTAATGGCACAGATTCAGCCCCTGACAACTCCACCTGTGCCTCACTATGACTATCATCATCGCCAGAGTCCACAGAGACACCGACGTCAGGTTCCATGTGGGAGGGACCACAACCTCTATCACCACTTGCGAGGGGAAGATGACACATGTAAATTAATACCTGCACTGTCAGGTCAGGTGGTAAACACATGCACACAAACACACACACACACACACACACACACACACACACACACACACACACACACATGCGCACGCACACACACAGACACATGTAGGTGAGGTGGCACAAAGGCATTACACAGACGTCACATTACCCAAATGGTGACATGCAAGACACACAGTCAGACCACAACATACACACTATGGACAGGCCCTCAACATCATGCAGTGCAGCCATTTTCACTCCATGTCACTAAAAATATACACCTCTGGGATACATGAGTAGTGTTAGTGGGTGATGGCCCTTCACCTAGCACACACTGCACCCATGTACACATTATTGCTGTTCACCTGTATAGCACAGTGGCAACTCCTACAGAACATACCTCACAATCGCACAAATCTTCACAGTATGTGTAGATGTCTGGGTCATGTGTTTTCTCTGTTTCTCATAACTCCTGTGTTTGTCTAACACATTACTGGGGTGGTTAGAGGATTGATGTCACTAATTAATGACATACATTTGAGTGTCAGACCCCAAAACCTGCAGTACATGTATGTTACAACAAATCCTGTTACACCTACAACTTTCTAAGCTTACAGTGGATATAATAAGTGTACACACCTCTGTTAACATGTCAGGTTCTTGTAATATATAAAATGAGACCACAATAATTCATTTCAAAACCATTCCCACCTTTACTGTGACATATCACCTGTGCAATCTAATTGGTATACAAACAAATATGTAAGGTGTAAAATATAATAAATGAAATATGTATAATAGGGTGGTTGCATAAGTGTACACTCCCTTAAACTGCTACTTTGTTGAAGCACCTTTTGATTTAATTACAGTGTGCAGTCTTCTTGAGAAGGAGTCTATCAGCATGGCACATCTTGACTTGGCATTATTTGACCACTCTTCCTTGCTAAAGCACTCCAACTCTGTCAAATTGCAAGGGCATCTCATGTGCACATCCTTCTTCAGGTCACACCACAGTTTTCTATTGGAGTTTGGTCCGGGCTCTGGCTGGGCCAATACATAACCTTGATTGTGTTCTGGTGGAAGCATTCCTAGGTTGATATGGATGTATGCTTTGAGTCGTTGCCATGTGGAAAGGTGAAACCCCTCTACATCTTCAGCTTTCTTGCAGATGCCTGATGGTTTTGGGCCAAAGTTGAGTGTTATTTGGAACTGTTTATAATTCCCTCCACCTTGACTAAAGCCCCAGTTCCAGCTTATGAACAGCGACCCTAAAGCAGGACACTGTCACCACCATGCCTTAATGTGGGGATGGTGGACATAGGGGTGATGTGAAGTGTTACCTGTGCATCAGATGTACCTCTTGGAATTGTGGCTTGAAAGTTGAACCTTGCTCTCATAATACCATAACAACACATTTTCACACATGCTCTTGGGAGACTTGATGTAATGTTTTGCAATTTCTAGCCAGGCTTGGATGTTTTTCTGTATGGGAAAATGCTTCCATCTTCCAACTCTACCCCATAAGCCAGTCTTATGGAGAATATGGGAGGTTTTGTCACATGCAGTACACAACCAGTACTTGCCAGAGATTCCTGCAGCTCCTTCAGTGTTGCTGTATGTCTCCTGGAAGCCTCTTTTACCAGTTTTTGTCATGTCTTTTCATCAGTTTTGGGGGACGTCCAGTTCATTGCAACATCACTGTTGTCCCAAATCTACTCCACCTTTTGATGACTGTCTTCACTATGCTCCATGGTATATGCAATGCTGTGGTAATGTTTTTCTACCCTACACCTGACTGATACCTTTCAGCACTGAGATCCCTTTGATGCTTTGTAAGCTCTCTGTGAACCATGGCTTTTGCTGTAGCAGGCAACTGAGTAAATGTCAGGAATATCCTACTAGCTCAGCAGACCATTATTTGGTGCTACTCAGAGTCTCTCTACTTGATGGCAGGTGTGTATCCAAGCAGTCTGACTGCTGTAATTAAATCACAAGCTGCTCTAACAAAGTATTAGTTGATGGGTGTGCACACGTATTCATCCAGCTTATTGTACATTTTGTATCCTTCATATTTGGTCCCCTGACAGATTTGTCTGTTTTTCAAGTGAATTGTTCATTTTGTAGGTCACATTAAAGGTGGGAAAAGGTGTGGAATGAAATATTGTGGTCTCATTTTTTTCATATCACAGACATCTGGCATCTTAAGAGCAGTGTGTATACTTTTTATATCAACTGTATAAGAGTAATATTTCAAATATGTCCCCACATTCTGTCAGTCTCTGCCCAGATTTCTTGCACTGACAGGTTGTGAGGTATGCTACAGAAATGTTACATCTCCTGCATATAGGCCCCTGTGGTGACCACTGTGATGCAACACAGTTAACCCCACCACAAATGAACATGCACATAATGCAATATGGCTAGGAGTGACAGTTGTGTGCATGGTAAAATGCATGCCCTTAATATGCTTTGGGTATTGGCAAACTGCAACAAGACAATTCCATACTCAACAGCTTCAGGCTGCTGTCAAACATCCAGACCAGAGGGACCTATGTAGTTGTGGGAGAGAGGTACTGTCAGCAGACTCACATGTGGCATTGATACAAGATGAATGCAGCTTTTCTGCACATTTATGGTACAAGCTCCAATACTACATAATTTGCTGTCCTTCACTATAGAAGTACACATCTGTGCATTACAAAACCCCCCCACAACTGAATTCTGATCTGACCTATGCATCTAGATACTCTAAGGATGTCAGTATGGCTGCTACACTAGTCTATTGATCTCCACTAGGGCCTTACCTGCATGCACCTTGCCCGTTGTCTTGGTGCCACACACCTCCATATTGTGGGTGTCTGGACTCTGATATTACTCTGATGTTGGGGTTGGGTGGGTGCCCCATGGTTGACAAGGAGCTCCTCAGTGGGAGTAAATGCGGCCTGCATTGCAGGACCCCCACCTGTGGCTGTGTGATCCATGGCCATGACAGCAGCCCTTCGCCGGGCATGGTGTATCAGGTCAATCACATGATGCTGGACCTGCCCATATGTTTGTGCATATAGGCCGACATCATTTACACAAGGTCTTCCCACAGGGCAGTCTACTCCCGCAGATGCTTTTGGCTCTGGCTGAACATTACACTGTAGTGCTGGATGATCAGTTATTATTGCAGTTTCAGCCTCAATGTAAGCAGGATTTCTGTCGCGATGCATTGCACCTAGAAGACATAAACAAAGAAACACATCACAGGACCTCATATATTTGGCAATGGTATTTACAGAACCTGCACATCAACATTGAGTAGCAGTAATCACCACTCACAACCCACATCATATCCCTGTCTGCTATCAACACAGTATTAGCTTGCTTTGCACTCCTGGTCCTTATGTGCCATATTCCCAGCAATGAGGGCCAGTAAATTGCATAATCCTCTCTTCAACATTCAGTTCTGTGTAGAGGGATGACAGTGACCATCTTCCATGCAGATGGGGTGTGGATGGTGCTTAGGCTTTGTTTGACTACAGTATGTAATGGAGCTGGGAGCACATGCCTGAGTTCATGTAGGATGCAGACATGGATGTTATCAGATCCCATGGAGACATAAGTTTGTTACCTTTCAGTAGGCATTATAGACCTGCTCCCTGATGATGAGGCGAGGGGTGCAGGTGCTGTGCATATCCACCTATACTGAAGAGGGGACGGGGGGGTGATGTTTCCACTTAACCTGTCTGCAGCAGGTTGGCTATAGCTATGGCATGTGTTATGTGATGTGATTGACCACCAGTACAGGGTGGGTTACCTCTGAGACTGTAGACATATGTGAGGACGGCCTTCTGATTGGCCTTGGTGGAGTGGCTGTGTCCAAAATGTACTCATAGTTAGTCTTACTGTGATTACCTATGACCTTATATGTTTGTTCAGACAAAGGTGTACATGCTTTCAAGTTGGTTCCTGCACTTACTTGGCCCTGTGCAGCCAATATAGTGACCTGTTATGTGATTTGTGTATTGCTGATGTCCAACAAAGGGGACTGCCCTACCCTGGTGGAGGCGGGTTTTACGAGTCAGGTATTTCTGAGACCATACAGCTATGTAGGTGCTCCTATAGCTGTTTGTGGTAGGCATGGACACAAGGTCATAACACAGTTGGACACTTCTCCAATTTCAACCTAATAATCATGCTTATTGTAATACCCATTTCTGTATCAGGGCAATGCAACAACCAGCAGCCATAGACATATATGCCTCTTGGATGCACTTTATTTACCTGACAGCTCGCAACTCATGTTTGTTGTTTTTTGTCTTCCAGCTAAACCTACTCATACATACATGTGCACAGGCGATACCTGATATACATTTCTGTTCTATGTCAGTATGGCACACTGTATTTAGTGTCCTGCTGATCAGTTATACCTCTCAACCTGTTTGAGTAGGACATCTGGACGATGGCACACAAAAATGGGGGGGGGGGGGCGGAGGCCCAAAAATGCTGACACTGTATCACTATTGCTGTAACATACTTAAGTCAGTTGGTAGCACAGTAGGCTTTGCATTCTCTGAAATACCCTGGAGGATGTCCAGCATTCCTAAGTATGTTATTATGTTCTGATCTCAGTGTTCACAGATTTGCCAGTGGTTTGCCAGACATAACACACCTCTATATGTAAATGACTACACATATTAGGCACACATGTGGTTATTGTGCAGCAGAACATTCTACAGTTGAATGGTATGAGCTCAATATATCACATACAGTTCAACACACACTTCTGCGACTGTAGTTTACTATGAACGTAACCTGTATAGGTCTCTTAGATTTGCAACACAAGCATGTGTATCATAGGTATGTTCACAAGTAACATATGGATATGTACAGCATCCCAGTAGCTAGCCTAGCAGTGTCACAGTCAGTACTGTCTGACAGACACTCCAGTAGTAGTCATTTGTGAGCTGTCCTTTCCTGGGGTGACACAAGGGATGAGCTGTGATTTATGTCACTGCAGACAAAGCCAGATGCTATGGCCATATGTGCTGCTCAGCAATATATCAGTACAGCATGTCTTGTTGAGACATATTTGTTTAACTTCCTATGTCCCATTATTACATTCCCCCTACTGCATTCCATTCCATTCTTACTTGTTTCACATACCTGTTAGTCATGTTTTGGTTTTGTTCAGTTTGTTTTGTGGTCTTTCTCTCTCTCTCTGTCTCTGTTTCTGTCTCTGTCTGTCTCTCTCTCTCTCTCTGTCTAACTATGTAGAGGTTTACACCTGTTTTGCATAGACAGCAGCTTTCCTTTTGTAAGTAATGGTCATGAGTGGGTGATGGCCTGTGCACCAATTAGTGTTCCCCATATGCTAATTTCATGCAGAACAGCTGTGTTGTTATTCCAATAGTTAATGGCATGTCAACACACTCCTATAACTGAGTACTTCATGTGTGCATTGTCCCTTTTCCTTGCCTGTGAAGAGGACATCATGGAGATGTGTGAGCTACAGCATCACAGAGGGTAGGTGGGAATTCCTCTTACAACAAGACCTGTGGACACAGCTCAACTAATTAGGGAGAAGATTCCAGATTTAGGGATATAATGTAAGTATTGCTGTTATACAGCTGGAATAATGGGAGTTTAACAGGGTTTGTATGGACATACATGTTCAGTGTGATTTCAAGTCTGAAAGTGTTATGTGGATGACATGACTCTCAACTGTAGAGATATCTGCAAAATGGCCAGAGGTTCGCCTATTATATTTGGTCTGTTCCCCAGATGTTTTCGTCCTTGGGAAATCAGTAGGATACCCTGGGGATTGCAATCAGTAAATGCTAACATCCATTTGTGTTTCTGACTTCATATCCCTCAGAAAAGTTATGTTACAACACACCCAGTAACACCAGCAACTTTCTGAGTTTATGACAGCAATATTTCCAGTATGCTCCTGTGTTTGGGCCTCTGTCAACCAATTATATCAGGCTTTGTCCAGATGTCATGCACTAACAGGTTCAGATGTATGTTACATCATTATTTAGTGCCTTCATTCCTGCTAACACCCGAGTGATGTAGCAGACAACCAGACATGTTTCGAGGAAGAGGCCACAGATATGAGGCTAACACCTGGACATTCTGTGGGAATCTGTACAGTTGAGATGTCTGTGTATGTCTGGTCATTGTTAACAGACTGCCAGGATTGTGTAGCAGTGTAGTGTTTAAATGTTAGTTGGGCTGTGTAGGGGGGGTACATGTGAGTGTCATTGGCCCTTTCTATCTGACTTTGCCTGATGCTCCAGTTTCTGGTGTGCTATCAGCTGTATATGTTTGTATGGGCAGACTGTGACATGTCCTGTAACACCTCAGGATTCCCACTACACTGTGACTTGGGGCAGTATATGTAGGAGTAGTGTATGAGTGGCAAACAGGATATTTCTGTTCACACAGTCATTGTACTGTACTGTTCATTTGTTTTACTGGTATGTCACTGTGACTGTGCTGCGATTGGCTGTGGGTATGCACTTTCACACCAGTGTCTATCTTCAACTACTGCTACATCCCTGTAGTGCCTGTTATATTTGCTAAGGGTTCCTATCAGAAGACTAAAGACACATTTTGTCGAATATGTCTTGGTCAAACTTCAAATGTAGAAAATGCAAAATGACAAAATGGCATAGAAGCAAATTCTTTCCCTGGGAAAGAAGTCGCTGTGTCGCTTCCGTCACTTTGCCATTTTTGGCACTGTAGTGTGATCTCAGAGTTGGTATATTTAAGTAGGGGGGGTGGGGAGCACAGCCCCCCATGTCAGGGGGTAAGGGGGCAAAGCCCCCCACTTTATGCAATGTTTGAATGTGATTTTTTTTTTTTTTTGGGAACAGCAATTTTTTTTTCCCTAGGAAAAAAATCGCTGTTATGGTAGTTCAATGTGTTGTGAATTCAAACTCTTGAGTTCGATATAACAACGTTCAATCATTTGATCATTCGTTGCCATAATATAGACCCTTTGCTAATGGATGTGTAAGTCCACAGCGCTGAATTGGGGTGGTGTTGCATTGGTCTGACTATAGTTTGGACAGTGCTTGGTGACATGCTTGGCAGCTCAGTGCAGTTTCCCTAATGTTATGTTATGTCCAGATATTCATAGGATGTCCAGTTGTTTGGCTCATATCTTTTGCCTGTTCCACATATCTGTTGTATATTTCAGACAAATCAGTGGGATGATGTGAGGGTTGAAGTCACTAACTTATGAGAAGCAATTGAGTGTTAGACTTGATATTTTAGGCAATATACATTAGAACAGATGGGTTACTGCAGCAACTTTCAAAGATTATCTACTCACGTATTTCAGATGTGTCCCTATTACCATGCCTTTGTCCCCCCACTTTGTCAGGCATGGTCCAGATTCATTGCACTAAGGGGTTCTGAGCATACCTGTCAACTCCCAGGCATTCCACAGAACGTCCAGATGTTTGCCTCACATTTTTGGTCTATTCCACTAATTATTTGTATGTGTCTGTTAAATCACTGTGATGATCTGCGGAGTTATGTCGGTAAATAATGACATATCATATACATTTCTGTTTTAGACCTCATATTCTTCAGAAGATGTATACTGAAATAAACCCTGTTACAGTAGCATCTTTCTAAGTTTATAAGTTTGATATTTAAAATATGTCCCTATTTGTGGCCTATTGTCCCCCCATTTTGATGGACTTTGTCCAGATTTCCTGCACTAAGAGGTTGGGAGTTATGATTCTGAGGTATGTTGCACTGCATGTTATATATATATATATATATATATATATATATATATATATATATATATATATATATATATATATATATATATATATATATATATATATATATATATATATATATATACTTTTTTCATATATATGTATCACCATGCATATATACATGTGTATATTTATATATACAAAACATGACTGATTCCACAGGGCTTTTCCCTAATGTTGAATGCCTCTGTTGCATGATGTTTGAAAAAGCAACAGCAATTCTTTCAGCTCAAATGGTGTAGTGGAACATTGCTCTGAGTATAGTGTACAAATTCCTGGGTTCCATACCTGCCACATCCATCTATTTTGTTGCTGGGCAAAACAGAGACTGATAGAAACAGAGTGATTAAAGCAGTTTTAAGTGGCTTTAAACAGATTTGCACAGTTTTGCACAAAGCTAAGTGATGCCAAAACACAGCCTGTTTTGGCTTCACTTAGCGGCGCTTATTCCCACTTACACCCATGCTAATTTCTTTAAAAGAAAAGAAAAAGGGGTGATTGGAAAGTGGTGAAAATGGGGCACACAGAGGGAAAAACAATATGAAAGGTTGCTAGGGATGTACATAACAGGTGTAGGGAAGGTCCATAGCTGTCCATTTCTCATACAGCAACAGCTATGCACTTCTACAGAATTTGGAGGTGAATTTGGACACACAAACCTCAGACAGAGGGGTGAGGACAACAGCAATGTGTTGTCAAGCCAATTGGACCAGATTACATGTGTTCCATGGACACAAGTGAGAAATGGACAGCTATGTATGGGGCAATATTTTCTGGGGGGACAGATGCCCTTTTTTTTTTAAAGGTGAGAGTGGGATGTTGGGGAAGGATTGTTGGTATATCTGGGGAGGTAGGTTGGGAAGGGAGACAGACAAGACAGCAGACACTGGCAGTATATAACACATGAGGGGAATAAACACCTTTGACAGGGACAATGGTTGGGAATTACAAGCCCTTGAGCCCCCACATGGATACAGTGGGACTGAGGTCCCCACCTATGGGCAGTCACCACTGCACCTTCACGGCCTCAAAGGTGGCTGTGCTGGGGGCTGGACAGGAGGGGCAGCCTTCACCTTAAGGTGTGCCAGATGACCCTCCATCTGGCGCAACTGGTCATCCAAGTCTGTTCAGATGACGCTGTGCACTATACCCAAGAACTGACTGTGGGTGACAGGCTTCTGTCCATGCCTGCTCTCAGGGGGGATTGGTTGTGTCCCCAGAGGTGGTTCAAGCCAAAGCTGGTGCAGGACCAATGGATGAGGAAGCCCTGGGTTGGGTCCCAGATGTGCTGGGGCCTGGTGCCACAGCCAGATGAGGTGGGACAGGTGGATCTGCCTTCCCAAATGTGCTATGGCGTTGAGGTTTTAAGTCATGAACAACGCATTTCAAGGATAGTTATAATAGCATGCATGGGTGTCCCAATTAACCCCATAAAACAGATTTGAAACAGTTGCATAGCAAACAGAACACATGCATAAACAGAACAACAGCATGCATCATAACAGCATGCCAGTAAGATTGACGGCAACAGGCCACCAACAATGGTATTTGAACAAGGTATGTTAACAATCAAATATATGAACAATAATAGAACACAAGTCCCAACATTAAGTTTGGAGAACAATATACCTGTAGTATATGAATAATCATTATTGATGCAGACGAGGGATGGGGGAGAGACAAAAAGTCCATCAACAATTGTTTATGCTTCTATTTTCCACAATAGTACTGCTCAATACTCTATGGGTCTGCCCTCACTTTTACATCTGCCTATAGCCCATAGCTTCTGTAGCACAAACATACCTATTAAACTGTCAGCCTGGAATGGTATGGGGCAAACTATGACAACTCTGTCTGCATGACTAGAGGGGACTCATACATGTCAGCGTTACATATCTGGCAAAGCCCTGAACTGCTGATAGGTGAGTGTGCTACTGGCATACTTCAACTGGTTTCCTGTGTCCAGGGTTATTGGCAGAAGTGACCACTAGCCATGACAGCATCACACTTGAAAGACATGTATCGTCAAGTGTGCATTTTGTTTGTACCTATCCTTCTGTCATTTGCAGGCATGTGGTGGGACAGGTGAACAGTTGTACACAGTTTATTAGTATACCCTTCATACAGATACTATTAACATTTCCTTACCTGTAAAACCTGTGGAGAAAATATCTATTAACACCATCTGACTGTTTTTACATATATTCCTGATTCCTTGTGTGTAGATATGCACACATCTTAGCACCAGTCCCTGGAATCAAACCATGTCTGAGTTTGCAAAATAACGGTACTTTTCTGTTATCGGGGCAACAGTTCTCACATTATGTAATTCTTATGTAAACACAACTGTTTTACATTCCCTCTACAAAATGTGGAATGCTTCAAGTAGGAATACTTCTCTATTATATCTGTATATAATTTTCTCATACCAAGATAAATGCATTGTGAAAAATTAATGTGAAAGGCTGTTTGCTATGGGCAAGGGACCGCCTAATCAGTATCGGCATTACTTTAAGAAGTTACTATTGTATTGCACCATTTTACCCTGACAGTTTGTTTGACAGTACCGGTATTGCAAACAACGTATAAGGAAGTGATTTGTACAAAATGGCACAGTACTAATTATGCAGTCAGTGTTGACTTTAACTCTTTCTTATCATGTACAAACATGCTCAGCCACAGTAATTTTTATATATATATATATATATATATATATATATATATATATATATATATATATATATATATATATATATATATATGTATATATAAATATATATATACACACACACACACACACACACACACACACACACACACACACACACACACACACACTTGTACAAACACCGAAAGACAACCAGAGTAATTCAACTCTGCAATTTAAATCTGTTATTACTAAATGTACTAGTTTAGTGAGCATCGTGTGGCAAAGCTCCTGAGAGAAAGGTAATTTTGAAGCAATGTCTACACTGCAGTAGACAGTATCTCTCATTTTCGCCTCAAAATCGTTTGTAAGGGTAATATTTAAATCTTCTATTTTGGGTCTTTGCCTCCCCTTATTTTATGATTTGTAGCACTCCGAGGTTAAGAAGTATGCTGTATTTTGTTTGCAGATGTCTTGAGTGTGCCTCATTACATTTTTTTTTCATTTCAACAGTTCCACAGTGTTCCCACCCACACTGAAAGGATTTGTCACACATTCGGTGCTATGAATGTAACTGTCTCCGTAAATAAATCTGACTCTTGCAGCAAAAATTGTTTTATAAGCATCATCTTCCAAATGAAGTTGTAACCATTCCACATTTTGCAGAGGGAATGTAAAACCGTTGTGTTTACATAAGAATTACATAATGTGAGAACTGTTGCCCCAATAACGGAAAAGTACCAAAATAACAACTATGCTATTTCTCATCACACTGAGCTACTGGGGAACTGCTGCTTCTTGTTTCACTGTTTTCTGCCTATTAGTCTCTTGTTTAGACAGTCTGAACTTGTAATCCTGTGATGCATGCATGACAGATGATGTTATGTGCATTAACCCTTTGAATTACTACAATCTGGAAAGCAAAGGTTAACACAGGGCATTTATATCTTGTTGTACAGCTCCATTCTAAGTCTACCACAACATTCAAGAGTAAACACAACAGTTTATGTTATAGATGTTTATTTCAGATCAATATTAGTTGGATAAACATTATTTATTCAGTTAACACAGTAACAGTATACCTACTAGCAGTACACAATGTACTTATTCTTAGATATTTGCACAATATACTGAAAAATAGACTTTTACTCACCAGCCCATCAGCGTAACCTCTGCAGTCTACTGGCATGGGCTTCAATGTTACTAGCCCTGTCTGCTGCAGCTGTAGGTGAGAAAAACAAACATTATGCATACCTGTCTATCACATCCTCAGGCTAGAATTTGGTACAACTATATGTGTGATACTTACAAACTGCTGGAGCATGGTTGTCCCTGGCATCTTAGGTCCACTGGTCCAAGAGCACCCCTTCTTCTGCTTTAGGTTGGCATCATGGTGCTGGACCTGCTCACCAGTTCAGGGGATGCCAGTAACACTGGTGAGATCATGGGTGAGATGGTCCCAAGCATCTGCTTTATATCATGAGCCCTGATACTGGCCCTGCAATAGTCTCTCATCATCGTTACTTAGGAGGAGTCCAGCCATGACCCTGTACTCCATGATGCCCCAGAGCTGCACCCTAAAGTGTGAACTCTCACCTACTCCAGCCATGCTGCCTGCACAGGTTGAACTATAATAGGTACTGGCTGTGTTCCTGCCTGTGCAGTTTAAATAAGGCCATTTTACTGTCCTTTGCCATCATTGGTCAATTTTGAAAATGTTGAGCACAGCTTAGTGGTGCACACACCTGGTAAGCCAATTTTAGCAATGCTTAAAGGGGACATTGTTGAACACTGCTTAACAGTGCACAAATCCGCTTAGCTGTGCTGACTGTTGCTCAGCATTCATGTCTAAGCATTGCTTAAACCAGCTAAGCATAGCAGAGCACTGCTAATCATTGTTCACTTTTAATTTTTAAAAATATTAGAATAATGGCTTCATTTAGTAAGTGTATATGATTTACTTTATATGATTCCCTGTATGTGCTTTCATTACATTACCAAGGGGTTTGACTATACTGTATGGGACACTTGTGTATATATGGGTGCTTTCACATGTTATATGCCCTCACACTTCCATTTTAGACCAGCTACACTATCCTGGTTAACAAATATCACTTACTGCATCATTTACAAAAAAATAATAATTTTAACACTGCTTTCCTATATAAAAATAAAGTGCCTGTCTTGGTACTCAAACAGTGAATGCCTGCATTCAAAGCTGGGACTCTAACCACTATGCTATCCCACTGTTAGGATTTTAGCTATATATTTTATCTCTTCTGGGATGTTTAAGCAATGCTGAGCAGAGGGTCATAACATGCACACCCGCTCAGCTATGCTTAAACATACCATAGTATGGAAAAAAATATTTTTATTTATTTATGGCCTTGTACAGCTTTGTTACTCTAGGAAGTTGGCAGGTATGAGGCAGGCATCTGGGCATTCTGCAGACACTTGTACAGTTGAGGGCATTGTCTGTATGGCACTTTCAGATGGCAGACATTTGTGTTTCAGTCGTCATACCCTTCAGGAGGTCCGTGCTAATATTAACTTTTTATTCTGTCAGCTTTCCAGCGTGTCAATGCAATAATTACGTGTCCCTATTTTTGTGGCTTTGTCCCCTATTATTTATGGCTTTCTACTGCTTTATTGCTCTAGGATGGTGATAAGTATGTGAGGCAGGTATCTGGGCATTCTGCAGACACCTGTACATTTAACGGCTATGGACGTATGGTGCTTTAACATGGCAGACATTTGTGTTTCAGTCTTCATACCCTGCAGAAAGTCCATGCTACTGCAAACCTATTATTGTATCAGCTTTTAGGTTTGTCAGTTCAATATTTAAAATGTGTCCCTATGTTTGTGGCTTTGTCCCTCATTATTTATGGCTTTGTACTGCTTTATTGCTCTGTGAGGGTGAGATGTATGTGAGACAGGCATTTGGGCATTCTGCAGAAACGTGTACAGTTGATGGCTATGGCTGTACGGCACTTTTACAATGCAAGCGGTGTGTGACAGAACCTGTCACACACACACTGCATTGTTTCTTGCTGCCCTAGCTATTTCAGTTTCATCAGACACTGAAATGCTCATTTTATTTCATTTCAGTGTCTGCAGACACTGAAATACTTTTAGAAAGCATTGTACGGCAATTTCTGAGTACAGGTGGCATGTTGGATGTGCATGCACTGCTTAGACACACTCCCACACTCATTCATTTTTCATGTCCGTTTAGCCTTAACAGGAGCATGCCTTTACAAATATGTAAGGCACGCTGCTGTTAAGCCTAAGGCTAAATGGACATGGACCACTCCATGCAGGAATAGCACTATTCCTGCACAGAGGTTATTGAATCCCAGGGATTAATTAATTCACACCAAGGAGCTCAGGAGGTTTGCACTGTGACTTCCAACGGGCAGAGCCTAAGCCTTTTGACAGAATCAGATTATGTCCTCACCTTTCAAACAAATGTTCATATCTCTGGAACAACAGGAGTTATGAAAAAAAGTATAAATGGCAAACCTTTCAGTGTGGGCTATTTGTATAGTGGTAGTATTCTTTAGGCTCTAGGTCTTAAACTGAATTTTATAAGTCACAGTAAACACAGTAACTATTAACTTTTTAATATTTTGTAAACAACTTACAATATCTCAGCTACAACTCAAGTTACACACATACTGTCAGCAACAATTTATTCATCTTACTGAAAGCTTTTATATGAGGCTAAGGAATTCTGTCTGCATTACTTGGTTGTTGAGATATTTAGAGAAATGTGAAAATTATATCTATATTAATTCATATCATAAAAACAACATTTAATATCTATATTCCTGCACTAGACAGAGGTCAAATATTACTGTTGTTGAGTTTGCCATTGTGTAAGGCTTAAGATGCAATCTTTTAAAACCGTGTACAGTACATAGCATGGTTTTGGAATTATTGATGCAAATACGAATGAGCAATATTTGACGCCTACAAGTGTCAGTAGAAATTAACTGCAGATGAACCTGGAGGCATCATTCGGATGTAATGAGTTAGAAGGTAAACATTATATTGATGATGCCATAGTAAATAATTATTAAGCATACCCAGTTAATAAAAACTTAAATGGAGAAATATAAGGTTAAAAAGTTATTACTAATGCAACATATAAATCATTCATTTTTGCATCATTGCATCATAGTGTATGTCTATATCTATCTAACCTCTCTGTATATCTATATATATATAAGTGTGTGTGTGTGTGTGTGTGTGTGTGTGTGTGTGTGTGTGTGTGTGTGTGTGTGTGTGTGTGTGTGTATGTGTATACAGTAAATGCTCAATTAACCTGCACCCATAGGGATTGGTAGATACCAGATAACTGCAGTTTCTGATTACTTGAGAGTTACTATTAAAATAGCCCTGATTAATACTGTACCGTATATTATTTGTTTGGTTTGACTTGTTCTCAGGTTGGGGAGAGAGGGAACTTATTCCTAGCTTCCTTTTTAAAACTTTAATACTCTGAAAACATAAGGTATGTTTCTATGGGGGGACAGAAAGTGCAACAGATGAAAATTGTACTGCATTTCTTCAATATTTTTTTGCCAGTTACTTGATAGTGACTGCTGCTAGAGTTCCAATTAACTGAGGGTTTAGTGATATATATATGTGTATATATATATATATATATATATATATATATATATATATATATATATATATATATATATATATACATACATATATGGGTCTACCTGACAACACCGACACGCCAAAACAATGACAATGAAATAACTGACATGAAAAAAATGACAAAAAACTAAAGTTCAAAAACACAAAACTTCACACGCCCGACAAACCAAAGTCCCGACAATCAACAAAACAAATACCTTTCCCGAAAAACACACACGCAACACAAGCACACCAAAAACCTTACAAACCTACACTAAACCTTACATACACAACTATCTATGCACTAACCTTAACCCTAACCCTAAGGTCTGTCACTTTCACACACTTACCTTACCCGCACCCTAACCCTAACTCACTTAATCCGCCCCTAATCCTCAAGTCCATCACCATCGCACACTTACCTTAGCCGCACCCTAACCTTAACTCACTTAACCTGCCCCTAAATCTAAAGTCAGTTACTATCGCACATTTAGCTGAACTGCACTCTACCGTAACGTCTGTCACTATCACACACTTACCTTTCCCACAACCTGACCCTAACGTCCGTCCTTATCGCACACTTACCTTAACATGTCAGTGTTCTCAGCATCGGGATTCTCAACTGTCGATCTTCTCCATTGTCAATCTTCCGGTGTCGGTGTTCTCATCATCAGTGTTGTGCACTGTCGGCGTTTTCAGGTAGACATATATATATATATATATATATATATATATATATATATATATATATATATATATATATGTATATATATGTATATTTATATATATATATATATATATATATATATATATATATATGTATGGGTCTACTTTTATTTATCAAATTTGTGGTTTACCGAACCACAAATAACCAAACCCAGTCTGCTAAAAACTTATTTCTGTAAAGGTACACTTTACCAAAGTTCAGTTAATCGATAGGTACTGTCACTGGTAGTGCAAGATGTGCAAGTATATAGCCTTTATGTGACTTTTCCCATATCATACCAGTCTTGAAGCTTGATGGATATGACGGTAGTGTCAGCAGTCTTCAGGATATGGTTTTAGTTTTTGTACCACTCATGGCTTTAAATGGAAATCATACTACAGTAAGGATAGGGGAAATCTACCCTTGCTGTCACTGTAGTGTGATCTCAGAGTTGGTATATATAATTTTCATGGGGGGTATGTTTGTTTTTTTTTTTTTGTTTTAAATACTTTCTGTTTCAGAGATATGTCATACAGAATAGTAAGCTTTTACAGGAATGAGTGTTTGGCAGACTGGGTTCAGTTATTTGCAGTTCAGTGAACTGTAAATTCGATGAGGAAAAGTAAACCTATCATATATATATATTTATATCTATATATATATATATATATATATATATATATATATATATATATATACACAGATAGATATAGAGAGACAGAGATAGATGGATTTACTTAAAATGGTGTAAACAGCATAATATTGACAGCAGAAGTACTGACAGGAGGGTGGTCAAGATGGTGAAGTGAGAAAAGCAACTGGTGAAAGTTCTGTGACTAAACACTTTTCTCAGACAGAAAATATAATCAAACATTTCAAATTTGGAAGTACTCATTAGCTAATTTTATGCACTGGTGGTACTTAGGATACCTGTGTTAAAAAATACATCAAGTCACTAATATATAGTATGCAGGATGTATTACTTAAAATAGGCAAACTGGACACTAAACTCGAAAGTTTCAAAAAGAGACCAGAAAGATGATGGATCATTTAGACATTCTTATAAAACAACAAAGTACACAAAACAGCAGCATAAAGAAAAACTTTAAATGATCATGGAGGAAGAATAACTGAAGGTGAGTCTCAGACTGATTTTTTAAAACAAAATTACTGACTCATAGAAAAACCTGATGATTTAAAAAAAAAGACTGAGGTGAAATTAGAATTGGTGGTATACCTGAAAAGTATGAAGGCGACAGTATAATCAACTTCTTAACCACCTGGTTACATAAAACATTAACCCCCGGATTCATGAAGCTCGGCGCAAGGCTGGCGTAAGGCTTGCGCTGGCCGTGAGGCGTAGATGTGGAGTAGTTGCGCCATATGCATATTAATGAAGGTGCGCAGCTGCCACAGCCATGTGCATAGGAAATGTGTGCTAGTGCAAGGGGCGTATCGAAGTTGCGCAGGGAGGCGTGTCAATGTCGGCTTCCGAGAAGCACCCTAAACTGCTGAATATTATATTCCGCCAGCAATAGTAATCGTACCTATCAGTGTCCATGGAGACTGAAACATATGCAAAGCAGAGTCCCTGTGAACAGAAAATGAAGACTCAAACACAAATGCATGGTAGGGAATAACGGGTCCCTACCCATGAACAAATGACAGAAAAACCGTGTGCCTGTAGTCCAACGTAGTGTAGATAGCTATACCATGTGGAAGTGAAACGTATCAGATGTTAGCGCGCCGCCACTAGGTACGGTCAGTCCAACGGAGAGGGTCACCAGCCGACCCATAATTTGAGGGAGGGAACATAGCTGTGCAGATGTGTCCATAACAAAATACATGAGAAGAAATGTAGATATAGGTAGTGACCGTATGTCTGAATCATATCCCACAAGCCATGTAATAGTCACATACAAAAGGTATGTCCGTATTTCACATACCAAATGTGATAGGACATAGCATACACATGTAAACGAAACAGAAGGAGCATATAAATGAGCCATAACAACACGGACACATGTAGGCCGAAAGGAACAGTATGAGCTGTACCGTCGATCAAGATTACCACCTGTCCCACTTTGCGAGCGACATTCCCTATGTGGGCAGATGTGTCCTGACACAAACATGTAAAACTGGCAAATGTCCAGAGAATATAGGACATAATTCCTCCGTAGACGTCATTCAATAGTTGCATTAAACATATTTCACTGGACGTATAATAAAGAAATGTCATAACAAACAGAATAAGATACTGAAATACTACAAGAATAAGCTTAGATATAGGCAAGAATTGTAAGTTCTATCTGCCGAACTGACCGTGGGTATGTGTCAGCCTGTAAAATATGCTGTGTTCACCACAACTGTCACAGTAGGGTTGCCACCCTTACAAATGGCCAAAGGGGGACATGTTTGGTACAGACATCAGACTGTACAGGCTGACACATACCCATGGCCAGTACAAAGGACATAACATAACTGTTTTGCCTACAGAAAAGCGTATTCCTGTAGCATTTTAGTTGCTTAGTCTGTTTCTCATAACAGTCAGGTATTTTAGATACAGAATTAACTGTTTAATGCAACTATCACATAAAATATAAGAAATATGTTTGTCCTATAATCCCAGGACATTTGCCATGTTAACAATTACATGTCAGGACACAACTGCCCAAAGAGGGACTGTCCCTTGCAAAGTGGGACAGGTGGTAACCCTATGTCACACTGTGGACAATTGAAATGGTGGAAACACAACCGTTGATTGTGGAGAGGCAATGTCCACAACAGTCAGACATGGACATAGGAAAAGGTGCCATTCTACCAATGAGTAGAACAAGCTGGTAAAATCCGGAAGGCAGCTGTATAATCCGAACGTGTATGTGACACAGTCGAACGGGTAGTACCCGGATACACCAACCGAGTAATGAAAGTGAAGTAAGGGCGTGTACCTATATGCATGAGGCATAACATGTGGACAGCAAACATGGCAGGGTAGTCCACACAACCATAAAGGTACCCGACACATGTAGGGTAGTCAATGTGTAACTCTGGCCATGTTATGGGCCAACAACCAAAGTAGTGCTCTATGGGGTGTGAGTAATTCGCGTGTGAGGGGTGTGTGTTTAATGGTAAATTCCTCAAAGGCGATACTTGTGTCGTATGCAGAAAAGGTGAACTGGAGGTGTATGAGGGGGCAGCAGGTGAAGTGGAAAGAAACACAACCTCATGTAGAAACAGCTGCAAGACAAGCAGACAGGCCATAGTGTAGAACACAATCCCACAAACATATGAATATGGAAATATGCGAGACAAATGTATACATATGGCACCATCACATACCCACAGATGGGTCCTGATGGAACTGGCCATAACAAATGCAACACAACTGGATGCATAATAGCCTACCCAGCATACCCTCCACAACACCCAACCTGCCACCATACCAGAACGTCCACCAAATCCAGCCATACTTGGTCCACTGGTTTGTTGCAGAAACAGCTACACACATTGACCCCTATGCATATGTAGTAGGTATTGTCACCCTAGGCAGTGTCAGGATTGCAAACCATGTATCCCCTGCAGGTAAAACCCCCTGCATGTTTTTGTGCAGCCACAAAAATCTTTGTTATCTAACTAGTTTTGGTTTTGACCAATTTTTGGGATATCCCTCACGGGATGACCAACCTGTGTAAATAGTAGAATGGTTATGACGACATGATGTCCAATCCAGTAGATATCTGGACACAAGTCAGAACGTGCAGTGGAGGTCCATGACACTGTCCAGCCCTAAGTGGGCATGCATAACCTACCACCCAGGATAAAATACCTTCCCGTGACGCACGTGTCCAGACATGAATAGAAGGGAGAATATAGTGCACACATTTGCAAAGTGGAAAATGGCATGAGGGCGAGGAAGACACTACGTAAACAAGTCAACCCTGATCAAGTGTGAGAGACACTGACTGTGTGCAGTCATGACTGACTATACCTGTCAACCTATGTGAGCAAGATATCTGGACAGAGCTGTGAATATAAGTGAGACAAAGGTCCAAAATCAGGGACAATCTGTAAACATATCTCTTAGAAACATAGAATTTGATAGAATAACAGTTTGCACATTGGCATTAATGTCTGGAGTATGAAGTCTGAAACCCAACTGTCTGTCAGCACGTTCCGACTGCAGTCTTTAATGCTGAGCTACTGCCATGCCAGAACACAACAGCGTATTACAGAGGTCCGTGCCATACCACTCGACTGTCCGGATATTCACAGAATGACTATGGTCACCACCTGTCCCACTTTGCGAGTAGCAATCCTTCTGTAGGCAGTTGTGTCCTGTGAAAAAAATCAAGACATAGCAAATGTCCTGAAAGTTTATTCCCTAATTTACTTTAATAGTCACTTAAAACGGTTATGTTATACATGAATCCTCAATATGTTATGTGAAATAGCATAAGCAATTCAAATGTTACTAGAATAAGCTATTATATGTACAAAAAAGGTTAAAGTCCAGTACTATGCACAGCTGTAGGTATGTTTTCTCCTGGAAAATCTGACATCTCTACAGAACATGTCCCACTTTGGGCAGTCGAAAAGGTGGCAACCCTAAGAATGACCACAGGTTCGCCCCATAGTGTTGGTGTGTGCCTCCAACAATCTACAACAGTGTGGTAAATAGCTGAGGATTGATGTCACTAAATAATGATAAATATCCTGAGTATAAGACTCCACAACCTGCAGAAAAGTCATGCTAATGCAAAACCTAGCATTCTATCAACGTTCTAAGCTTGTAAGAGCAATCGTTAAAATGTGTCCCTAATTGTCCCCCCATCGTGTAGGTTTTGCGCAGGTTCAGTGCTCTAAGAGGTATGGTCCATACATATTTACAGAAACAGCCCTTCACACTTGAGTAATGTACAACCGCATACCTCTAGTCACTTCATGTCCAAAAATAACAATCCCCGTATGACTGTATACAGGTAATAGTCAAATGTGAATGGGAACACCCCTCACCGGGGAGTATGGACTGTAACAAACCCACCCATAATATGTAAAGCCAACAGAATTAGCTGCTGACAGGTGCCCAAACACCGGTGTCTATAAACACAAGTAAAACTTCAAAATAGGGAGATAAGCCCTGTCCATATGCTTTGTCTGACATTTGACCTCAGCCAGGGAAGTTCCGTTCACCAGATGGACAAGCCTAAACCCAGATCACTACATGAACACCCTGACAATCAAAGACCTGTGTGTGGCTGGACTATATGCCTTGGTGTTCTGCATACCCTCGGAGTGATTAACAATGCAGCCGGAGTCCACAGCAGTAGGCAATAGGGAATGTGTAATATGTAGTACCGCCTTTTTCCCAGCAGGAGAATGGATGCCTGTGTCGTAGGTGAAGCGGTGAGGTGTATGTTGATGTAGCTAAGTACTAAGGGTAGGCATATCAATGAGGGAGAACACCAATAGAATAGTGGTACCGGTATCCGGCCAACGTGAATGCAGTCCTGGTTGACCTACGACCACTGCACATATAACTTGAAAGTGTAATTAAAGCATTCGTGCAGTACACACATTTAAATATGTAAAGGTGAATGTGTGTTTCGCAGTAGTCTGTAAACTGGAATACAGATATGTAACTGTTACGGTCAGAATTATGAAAGTTCACGGAAGCACAATTATCTATGAAAATATGTAACCCACAATAAGGATATGCAAGTGCATCTGCAGGTGTGTAATCCGCTCACAGAATAGAAAATGAATGGTGTTTTCCCCACGTTCCATGTACATGGCTCATACCTGTTAAACCTGTAAAGTACGAAACCGGGCAAAGCCATGACAACAACTGGTACAAATAGGGACAATCCCCAGATATTGCCCTAACAAACATAGAACGTGGATAGAATAACAGGTGTGTCACTAGCATGGATTCTCTGAAGGGTATGAAGTCGTAACCTGAAATGTTTGTCATTATTTACCAACATCAGTCTTTAATGATATGCCACTAACTTGCCAGATAGACACAAGGTTATGAAAAACGGAGAAAAGATAAGAGGCAAACAGCTGTACATGCAGCGGAAATCTGTACAGTTGAAAGGTATGATATGGAGATATATACACACATATATCCACAGACATAATCCAAAGCAAATTACGAGATGAGGAATGTACAGACATATGTATATATGTACAGATATATATATCTATACACACACAATACATGAATAGATATATACACAACAAACATATGTCCTTGTACATATAACACATGTACATAAATAGGTCACGGTATAGCTAATATGGATAGACAGACAGACATGCATGAAAGGAGAATAGACCGATGGTTTCCAAACCATTTCCCGGAAAGTACCAGTGTGACAAGGCCTGCAAGTTCTACACGTTAAACATGAATATAGGTGTCCTTTGCAGGACCCCAAAAATTGATCCGTATGAAGTGCGAACCGTCACTGATGCTAAAGACGTCACAGCTGCAACTACGATATAGCTGTACATGCAACAGTAGCAGGTGCAAGGGTAATAACACATGGGTTGATTGAATGTATGACGTACAAGCTGATATCTGCACAGTGGGGAGTGCTCGGAAGTGTCCTCACAATTTATTATCGCTCACATTAAACATGTCTAATGGGTACTGTGGAGGTGTGTCAGGTATGGGAATCATGGGTATGCAGAATTGGGCCAAGGTGCTGGTTGGCACAGATCTATTAGGTACGTCCCATGGGAGTGATCAATATCCCTATGTGGGTATAGCACACGCCTATATTCACCAAAAAGGTGCAACCCACCCACTGGATATTGTGTAAACCATTGGGGGAAGACGTAGGGACCTATATAAGTGTCATGTAGGCGATTATCATGGATGGACACGCATACGACCAAGATGGTAACCATACCTTCCAGAATGTCAGAATAAGACAGCTGGACTAAGGCATAGTACACGACAGACAAATAGGGACTATATTAAATATACCTCAGACAAAATCAGACCATTGATAGAATAATTGCATAGTCAGGAATACGAATGTTATGAGAGTTAGTAATCATGAAATAGAAATGTCAGTCATGATTACCTAACCGCACAGTCCATCATGGCTTGCCAGCAATCTATCAGAAAGGCACATTATCATGACAAATGTAAAAGAATCATAGGTCAAACCCCAGGGCGTATACCCATAATGTGTACAGGTGAGAGGTATGAATGTAACCCGTCCTAATAAAATGTACAGAACTAGTGATACTAGGTGGACAGGTGAGAAGAAAGACGTCAAGACAAATGACAAAACATGTACAAATCATAAGCATGTTTGTCCACAAATGTGAATTACAACGTATGGCCTGTGAAAGTCAATGTGGAAGGTTAATAGACTCAAACGACATGTGTCCCTCAGGGTGTCATGCAGTGTCACCGATACAGTGTCCAGTCCACCATACTCGTACGTGAGCTCTGCCACTGACGGAAAGCGCAAATACCGGCCTACACATAAGGTACATGATGGAATAAGTAGTGTGGATAGGCACCTGTTGGACTGTGTGAGGAATATAACCCAGTGGGTGGGTGTGTTCAGCAATAGAAATGTAATGGTAACTGGCCTGTGATGGCACCATGTACTGTGTGTATTGGCGTAACTGTACGAATGTGCAGATGTATGCTTCATATGTGTGGTGTGTTCCTCTCACAATCTGTACCTGCATACCTCTCAACTGTACAGATTTTTGCAGAATGTCCAGATATTTGCCTCATATATTTGGTACATTTTTCATAAAATTGTGGTTTTCTGGCAAATTAGTGCAAATCATTAAAGACTGAAGTTAGACAATAATGAGAGATATATGAGTTTCAGACTTCATACCCTTCAGCAAATTCATGCTAATGCAAAACCTGTCATTCTATCAACTTTTTAAGTTTGTAAGAGCAATATTTAAAAATTGGCCCTACTTTTGAGATTTTGCCCCACTTTTGGTTATGGCTTTGTCCAGATTTCCTGCTGTCGGAGGTTGAGAGGTATGTGTACCTGTCTGCCAAATACCTGAGAACTGACGTTATTAAATAATGATAAACATATGTGTTTAAGACCCCAAATCCCTCAGAAAGGGCATACTAATGCAAAACCTATAATACTGCCAACTATCTACGTTTGTAAGAGCAATATGTAGAATCTGCCCCTATCTGTCCCCCCATCATGTTAGGCTTTGTACAAATGTTTTGCACTAGGAGGTTGATAGGTATGATCAGAAACAGATACATGTCTGAGGAAACAGCATTATCTACCGCAAGATAATGCAGAAGGTATGAAAAGCGCTGCAGTAGGAAGTTTATCTGCAGGTATGTGCTGACATGTCAAATGACACAGCAGTCTACAGGAAGTACCTATAGGGTGTCACCTTTACCAATGATGACAGTGGGACATACCCACAGCCATGCATACACCACAAATAGACATAGCACACAGCAAAGCCTAGGCCATGATACATGACACCTTCGGCGTTTATGGATTGAGTGAGAGTACAGCAAGGAAAGATGATTGCCAGGCTATTCAGCAAACACCCGCAGGGGCATGCAAGACCGCCTGTAACATGAACATTGCACGGACAATGTTGGGATTTGCAACATACCCCATTTGTATGTGTAAGCTATGCAAATGATGTAATTTACGTGATACATGAAACAGTAAGCTGTCCGTGCAAGAGCAGAGTTATGTGCAGAAATGTACCCGGATGTTATGCGACTAACATTTTGCACGTTGCTAAACGGAGCAATGACAGCTGCAAATACAGTATGAATACAGTCGAAGAAGCATGCCAATGTCCAAGTCCAAGGCCAGTGACAGCTTTGTCCATTGGATATCAATGAACCAGTAGTTGTCCTCCCCCGATCCCTGCTGTGGAAGCGTAGCGCAGCGCCACAAGAACGTGCTGCGCTTCAACACAAGACATATGGATAACATACATACAAAATGTAGGTTTAGTTAGATGTTAGTACACCATGCAGATGAATGGCAAGCCGGAGACAACATGGCTACTGCGTACTGGTACCTATGTGTGGAAGCGCTCTGTCAGAGATGTAACAAAGCATTTGTAGGCAATGTGAGGCAAGTGAGGCTGAGGATAGTGAATCACAACATGTCATGCCATATGGGCCAAGCCTCTACAGTGTAGTGTAGGTTAAGGGGTCTATTAGAGTAGAAGATAGGTGACAACAGGAGTGTGTATGTACAAAACACTGTAACCTCACCGGAGCAGTGTCACATGTGTGCTGTCAGTACTCAGTGGAAGAGGCGTGTCATGAGCTATCCCAGGGAACATCAGGAGACTGACGGCGTACACCATGGATACCACCGATGTGACATGCAAACCTGCCCACAGTGTGTCTGCGCCCGTGCACACCAGTAAGCCTGAGTAAGTATGTGTGCGTGCGTGTTAGCCCGTGTGCTCATGTGGAAGAACGAGTAAGCTAGTGTACGAATGGTGAAGCCTGTGTAATGTCGTGTATGCATTTGTAAGCGGCTATACATGTGTACTACACACATCACACACGTACTGCACACACAGACACACATGCTGCCAATACTACACACATCAGTGAAATGGCACATGGATGGAGACTACATCATCAGATGTAACAGTGCTGTAAACTATGCTACAGTGATGGTCATAGCTGCAATGCATCATGCCTGCTGAAGTACACCTGGAAGTAACACACTGTGTGTTAACAGCATGCTAACATCAATACAGTGGAATAAAGCCACTGTGTGCAGCAGCACCAGGTTAGTCAGATCCTGCATCAATGTTACACATCACATGTGGTGGCACAGGTGACATCATATGCACAGGGTGTGGTGTTAACATGTCCAAAGCTGTCATAGAGCCATCCAATGTACACGTAGGTGTGTGTGTGTGAGAGACAACGGTTATTGCATGGCCCAATGGTGGTGAATGGGTGTGTGTATGTGATAGCTGTAGCTGTTTGTGGTAAGTGTGTGCGTCTGCATATACACAGGTACAGCATGTGTCAGCCATATACAGGAGGTTGTGGGACAGTCACAGACCATACCTGCCAGGCTGTAGAGATCCCCATTACAGGCCATGGACACCCCTCCATGCATCCAACACAACCCAGTTCTGCACCTGTCAATGTCTACACATACAGTCCTGGGAATGTACCACAACCTGTGGATAAACATGTGTCTGTAATGTTAACCTGGGGTGCATAGACTTGACAGTTACTACAGATGGATATGAGCCATACTCACACTCCAATGTAATAACCACCGCTGACTGTTTCAAAGATCTGCATATGACCACTCAAAGGTGCTGCACTAACATTGTTTCCAATGTCCGTGTAATACCCAGCAACACAATAACCGGTCACTACACATGTATAACCCACGATCAGTACAACACACAGTATGTGCACTATCACAGAGCCATAGCAGATGTACATACATCCAAGGTGTTCACTTACAGACAATGCAGCACAGTCAAGAGTGATAATCCCAACATACATAGCTATATACAATATATATATATATATATATATATATATATATATATATATATATATATATATATGGTTTACTATTGAAAATGCGAACGGCACTTGGGCGACAGTCGGATAGTCGAACGTATAAGGTCGTAAACACGGATGTCGAAGACATAATAATCAATCTAGGAACAGTTTTAACATGGGTCGAGGTAGGGAAGATGTTTGTAGTAGGGAATAATACTGAACAGGGCTGGGAGTCGAGCATACACCTAACTACCCTAACACACTACAGCATGACACATTTACATAACGCGCTACCGACATTACTCAGCACAGCAGTCCCAGAGGCAGACATGTAGGTGCGTGTCATCATCCGCAAAGGCAAAGAGTCGGTAGCAAACTGCTGTGGTGTGCGGTGTCTAAAAGCAAGACTGAGTCCCCAGGCGGATGGGAGCATGCACGCAAACACACACACACACACACACACACACACACACACACACACACACACACACACACACACACACACTTGGCAGGGCTGGGAGTCGAACATACACCTAACTACCCTAACATCCTACAGCATGACGCATTTACAGAATGCGCTACCAAGATTACTGAACACAGCACTCCCAGAGGCATACCTCTAGGTGGGTGACATCATCTGCAAAGGCAAAGATGTCAGTAGCAAACTGATGTGGAGTGCGGCGTCTAAAAGCAAGACTGAGTCCCCAGGCAGATGGGAGCATGCGCGCAAGCACACACACATACACACACACACACATACACACACTTGGCAGGGCTGGGAGTCGAACATACACCTAACTACCCTAGCACACTCCAGCTTAATGCATTTACAGAACCAGCTACCGAGATTACTGACTACAGCACTCCCAGAGGCATACTTCTAGGTGGGTGACATCATCTGCAAAGGCAAAGACGTTGGTAGCAAACTGCTGTGGTGTGCGGCATCTAAAAGCAAGACTGAGTCCCCAGGTGGATGGGAGCATACGCGCAAACACACACACACACACACACATGCACACTTGGCAGGGCTGGGAGTCGAACATACACCTAACTACCCTAACACACTACAGCATGACGCATTTACAAAATTCGCTACTGAGATTACTGAACACAGCACACCCAGAGGCATACTTCTAGGTGGGTGATATCATCCGCAAAGGCAAAGACGTCGGCGGCAAACTGCTGTGGTGTGCGGCATCTAAAAGCAAGACTGAGTCCCCAGGCAGATGGGAGCATGCGCACAAACACACACACACACACACACACACACACACACACACACACACACACACACTTGGCAGGGCTGGGAGTCGAACATACACCTAACTACCCTAACACACTACAGCATGATGCATTTACAGAATGCGCTAGTGAGATTACTGAACACAGCACTCCCAGAGGCATACTTATAGGTGGGTGACATCATCCGCAAAGGCAAAGACGTCGGTAGCAAACTGCTGTGGTGTGCAGCGTCTAAAAGCAAGACTGAGTCCCCAGGCAGATGGGAGCATGCGCGCAAACACACACACACACACACACACACACACACACACACACACACACACACACACACGCACACACACTTGGCAGGGCTGGGAGTCGAACATACACCTAACTACCCTAACACACTACAGCATGATGCATTTACAGAACACGCTACCAAGATTACTGAACACAGCACTCCCAGAGGCATACTTCTAAGTGGGTGACATCATCCGCAAAGGCAAGGACACCGATAGGGAATGTATAGAGAGTGAGCAGTCTGAAAGCATATTACTGTCCCAAGGTAGACGTAGACAAACACATGGCAGTGATGTGATCGGGGCAACCAAATATCTAAGGAACACTACAACAACACTACATAGATACGGAACACGCCACAGACAGTACACCCTTCAAGACAGCAACCAGTGTGTTCAATGTAGGCATCCATCGTGACATTGAAAATAGACACCTGTTGCCTGGATGACCACCATCGCTATACAGGATGTCAATGGCCATGGCCACACGCTTAGTATCACATGTCTGTTTGGAAAGTACTGTGTGTCCATTTACACAATAGCATACTGGGCATGCTCACACACTTAGCTGTTGCAAAGGGCCGTCTTGCATGCATGCACACGGATTCTAAACATGGAAGGGCGCAGTTTGGAATGTACTGTGTTTCCATCTGCACAATGGCTTACTGGGCATGCTCACACACTTAGCAGTTGCAAAGGGCCATCTTGCATGCACATGGATTCTAAACATGGAAGGGCACAGTATGGTATTACTGTCCCCACGTACATGAAGGCCACTCACATGAATTGACCAGTACACACTCAGGAGCTATCACAGATGTCTCAGGTGCATATCACAGAGGTACACACTGCAATCTACAATGTAGCCCTCCGACATTGTCATTGGACCAGCAATACACAGCCATACATTAACACAACACCATGTGACTCATGACCAGTGCACTG
The DNA here is from genome assembly GCF_019279795.1 of Protopterus annectens. NCBI lineage: Eukaryota > Metazoa > Chordata > Ceratodontiformes > Protopteridae > Protopterus > Protopterus annectens. Next base: position 201,967,454 of record NC_056742.1, read on the forward strand.
TACATAGGTCTACAGCAACTGTGCAGACTACACATGTACTGACAGGGTTCCATCATGTGTTATGCATTACAATGATACAACTGTACATAACCAGGTCAGCTCCACACATACCAGGGGCCCTGGGTCTTACACAGCTGTGACAGATGACTGTTGCTGTTCACCAACGAACACACATGTTAGGCTATGTCTTACATGTAATTGCAGTGGATATGTGCATGGACCACACACATGACACATATGTACATAGCATAGCTTTTGCTGTCCTTCGTGCAGACAAGTGGCTACAGCAATCATACGCACGCAAATGGAAGGTGGGTCCATGGCTGTTGAATGCTAACAGTACATGAGGCAGCAATGTTGACCGAGGACACATTCCCTCTGTTCTAGTTACCCATGACACCCATCATATCATACAACAGTCCATGTGCTATGTATGTCCACCAGTTGCAATGCATACAAACATGGCTACATGACAGGCATGTAGGACCAACACACATGTACAATCTGTAGTGTGCATGCAGCTACCATGCATGTGCAGTAGCTGATGTAAGTAACTAATCTGTGCCTAACTACAACATGCAGTTGCAATGCAGCCCCATCATTGATACCTGTATATGGTGACATACTGACAGTACAGTAGGATGTACAGCAGGTATGGATGGATGTGTGTACAAAAAGTGGTGATCCACCTGTGTAGATGGATGTTTGCCGGGGATGGCTCACAGGTGTGTCACACACCATCCTACCATTACATGTGCAAACAGTACGCTATGTTAATGTTACTTGACGGTGGAGACATAAAACCTACACAGCGGTCAGGTGTCACCAACAGTACGTCACTTAACACTTGTAACACTTACATCCTCCTGTGTGCATATAGCAGCACAATTGCTGAAGGTAGCATTGGTACACATAATGCGGCCAATACTGCTGCATGTCTGTCAGACGTATCATCATATTGCAGGTGTATCATTCACAGTACTGCCATGTGTGTTTGCTTGTGTGACCATATATGCCACATGTGGTGGGGAATACATCCCAATTGTTACACACCCCTGTACACTGTTGTAGAGATCTGTACATATTGCAGTGTGGAAAGCATGATGTAGGCAGGGGTGGTGTGTGTATCACACACATGTCAGCTATCCATATGTGAATGACATTTGTGGACTCCACAGACGCTGATTGTCCTTCCTCTATGGCTACAGGTGATGCAGTATGTGTTGGCAGCAGAACTGTGTGCGGGGAAGAGGGGGACATAGCTGGGATGGCAACCATTGGCACAGATTCAGCCCCTGACAACCCTGCCTGTACCTCATGCATATGGTCATCACTGCTAGTATCTGTGGGGATACTAACATCAGATGGACCGCAGGAGGGTAACACACCTACATCACCTGTGAATGCAAAGAAAGACTCTAAATTGCAATAGACACACAGACACACAGACACACACACACACACACACACACACACACACACACACACACAGACACAGACACACACACACACACACACACACACACACACACACACACACACACACACACACACACACACACACACACACACACACACACACACACACACACACACACACACACACACACACACACACACACACACACACACACACACACACAGACACACACACACACACACACACACACACACACACACACACACACACACACACACACACACACACACACACACACACACACACACAGACACACACACAGACACACCATGCATGTGATTTGACAGATGGCATGCAGCATGCCTGTGATATGGCAGAGGGCATGCAGCTCAGACATTAATAGTGTTAGTAAGCATACCTCCCTGGGGTGCACACTACAGCAAGCAGGTGTCATATCAGTAGCCATGCAGTTCACACAATCATGGTAGTATGCATGCATCCCCGTGATACACCATGTGGACCAGAACAGGATAACAGTACACATGGCTGATGTGACCTTGACATGTAATCTGATGATGTGTGCATTATCTTGCATACATGTCTGACACAATGGTGTCCTGACACATGTACAGCATCATAATGGGCATCACATTACGGTGTTGTCTGTATGCCCTACAGATTGAATCATGTTTAGCAAATGTGCATGAGCATGGAAGGGTAGTGTAAGCCATCTACATTGCTATACAATGTGAAGTACAGACACTGTGCCATTGCATGGCATCATGAGGCATCTGTATTGCTGCACAATGCATAATATGTACACATTGCATAGCCATAACTGCATGCATACCCATGACATAAGTGTGGATTGTGACCCACGATGCTGAGGTGTGTACACACCAAACCATGCTGTGTCAAGTGACAGATCAGTGGAGGACCTACAGATGACACCCCTGCACAACAACTACAGGGTCTTAGCTGCCTGGCAACCATGTCCACACATAGTGGACATGTCAATTCACCATTTCTCACATGACATTGATGTACCACACACATGAGGTGCACAGCTAACAGTGATGTCCTACAGCAGCAAGGGAAATGTACAGTATCTGTGGCCTGATGTGGTGTCAATGTCTGTGGAAGCTGTACAGGTGACTACTGTCATGCTATGACACAGTCGTGATGTTCAACAGATCTTATATGGTAGAAGTCAGTGACATCTCCACTAGCTGTACACAGGCTTTTAGGATGTCCAGTGTACCACATCAACTGTATAATCAGTCAAATAAGGCTATAATTGGGCCATGTGTGGACAATGTGCAACAGGGTGTGTACACATCACATCTACTGTGTGGCTATGTGTCTCTGGCCATCCTCCATGGCCATGTGTGCACATGTGTTGACAAAATGTGTGTGATGGCCATCTCACATGTCTGTGTTGTCCCATATGACATACACCCATAGATGTCAGATATGTCACCATCCACAGGGCTATGCAGACAACGGGTTGTATGTTTGGTATGTGGGGTATGGGTCATGGGATAGTGTGACAATATTGCAGCCAGAACACTAAATGTCTGGGACATGTCAGATGGCACATCACAATGTGTGTACCCAATGCAGGGGCATATAACCCAATGGTGACACCTGTGGGCTGCCCATGTCACAGCTCACTGTGTGGTACTGTTTGCGTACCACACACGTTGTTCCACTGCATACTACATATGCCTCCATTGTAGAACACCTCCACTGTTGTATGCACAGCTGACCACACATGCAGCAATGACAACTACTGTGGTTTCAAGTCGGTGTATCATTTCATTCGTATATATTGCACATGGGTGGCCTGTGTGAATGATGGGTGATGCGACCTGTATATCGTGACTGGAACAAACATCAAGTGTGCAACTGTTAACTGGCCACATGGCAAATAGATCTATGCTTTAACATGCCTGATACTGATGACAGTCTCACCTGCAACGGACTCATGTCTGTGCAGCACACCAGAGGTAGCTGTATAGGGGTGACACAGCAGTATGAACATTATCCCTGACTGTCTGACAGCCACAGGGTGCATTGTGCATGTTAACACATTCGCCTGTATAATAGCATATAGTATGCACATGTGTGCATACACAGGGTAGCATACTGTAGAATGCAGCATGTGTATCCACATACCTTGCATATGTTGTTACTTTGCATAATGTACAGTGACACATGCAACTAAATGGGATATAATAGCCATATGTGCAGTACTGACTTACCAGGCAACTCTAGGCTCATTGGTTGGGAGACACCAACCTTCACGATGGCAGCTAGTGTGTGTGGATGCTGTTCTGAGGGTGTCCCCAGACTGGCCAGTAGCTCTCTGTGTGTGTGAGTGGGGGCTGGGTTTGGTTGCCCACCACCTGTTCCACCTTGTTCCCTGGCGATTGCAGTGGCATGCTGTTTTGCATGTCGTATCAAGTCCGTGCAGTGTCTGCGCACCTGCTGGTAGGTGCGATTATGGCCACCCACATCATTCACCCTCCTGCGTAGATCCTGCCACAGGTCATCTCACTGCTGGGCATGCTGTGGCACATGGCTGAACAACACCTCATAGTTCTCATGGAGGTACAGGATGAGGACATCATCCTCCTGGTGGCTGTACGCTGGAAGGCGTGTACGAGGCATTATCTGTAAGACATAATGATGGTGACAGGTCACAGTTTCAGAGGTGTACAGAGATACTGCTGCACATACATTTCTATGACATCTAGTACATCTGCACAGTAATCTTTGCAAATCATCATGACACTGACATGACTGACGTGTTTGTGTCACACACATGTAACACCCGTTATGCATTGGATATCATCACCATATATGTGTGTCACCTCATTACAGTGTTCATACTCCATGTGAATGCTGTCTTGATGTGGGCATGTCTATTTGCCTGCACTGGTGTTCTTACCTATCGGCACATTCCTGGATGTGTCCACGGTACTGCTGTTGACCTTGATGCTGTGTATATGTCACATATCAACACAGACACAGCCTTAATGGACTTGAGCAGTGACAATGCACACATACGCATGGACACCTGTGCATGCATGTGTTTTGCCATATACATCTACACAGCACTGTACAGCTGTTCAACTTCCTGCCACGGATCACCAGTGTTGCACATGTGATAGACATGGGACAATGGCTAGCCGGACGTCATTTGCAGGGATGGTTATCAACCATAGCATGTACGGGCAAGGTTTCCCAGCTGTAACAGACAGCCAGTATGCCACCGTGAGGTGCATCAGTGCCGCATTACTGATCCTGACAGTTGATTCTACATCTACCATGCGGCCATCACACCATGTATGACTGGGATGACATGTGCAGCTTTGATGGACAGGGTTGTATGGTTTGGCAGGAGTATGTCACATGTATGGCACAGGGATCTGTCCAGCATGTGGCGATCCTAGTATTAGGATGGTGGCTGTCCATGACATATGTCTTACAGATCAGGATATGGACATGTAGCATGTCCATCATCATGGTGTAGCAAATGTCTTTATGCAAGGTAGACAGCATGCTGCATAGTGGAGGTGAGGATTGTGAAGGCTGGTATCGCCCATCCACGCATGGTCATTACCCCTTAAAGGTGATATGTGATCCAATATTTGTCTCCCCAGTGCTGTATATGCCTGTCCAATGATCTCCATGCTCATGGATGGCACCCTATCATGACATAGGTACCTCATATGACTACCCAAGAGGCCTGGAGATGTCACCAAGGCAGGGAGGTGTACTGCACAGCACCATCCCTTACACAGTGTCCATAATGTTGACCACAGCCTAGGTGGTAGTTAATGGGTACAGGGATGTTCACCTAGCAGTGACAATGCTGATATCATCCATCAGAATGTGCACATATGTCACACACCTCACCCACACAGCCCATTCTGTATGTTGTTCACAACACTGACACAGCTATTCCTCATAGGTCATGGCCATTCACATCCTTACATACACAGATGCCTAACATTTGTCTGTGTGGTATGGGCTACAATGAGGGTGGAGTACAACACATTAACCCTGTTCTACTGTAGCTGGCACTGGTGTGATATGCACATGTCACTCTGGCACCTTTTGTAGTTGTGAGTCTGTCAACAGGCACTGGTAGAACACTCCTGTGACATACATAGGTATTTGTAATCAAACATCCGTACTGTCTTGTACATCTGTAATGCTAACATCTACAGTGATAATGGTTCATGGACATGCATACCATACTCAGCAGGTGCCACCCATTATGACTGTTGTCACCACTTGTGGGTTGATATTATCCAACACCCTATCTGTATTGTATGGTCATGCTAGGCACTTGTTCAGAACTTGAGCATGTCATGAGCTACTGATTAATATAGTACCCATTCCACACCATTTCCCACAGGTACACTGGCTGTCCTAAAATTTCCAGCTTGCTTTTGGTACAACAGCTGTTATACACACGTAATGCACATTTCCTGTGAGACATGGTTGTATATACAGGCATGTCCGACTGTCACGCACCAGTGCTATTGCCTGTCTATATGATGGATATGTCGTACATGTGGCAATAGAGCAATTGTCTCATGTACACATTCAATGCTCACCTCCCAACATACGACACTACAGGCTGTGGGGGATGCACTTATGCAGCCCTGCTGGGGGTAATGTTGTCACCAACCCTGGCTGCACCTGACAGTCATGTGGGGATGTGTAACATTCGCAACACACCCCACTCATCACATTGTCTCACATGATCTCCACCACAGGACACACATACGAGGACAACTTGTGCAGTACCTCTCCATACTCTGTGTAGGCACCAGAGGCAGCCCCCATCACGGAACACAACATCACCAACTTATAGCCCACAGACTCATGTGTGCCCATCACATACAGCCAATAGGGTGTTATAACATACACAACACACCAGTCATAGATGAGTCTGTAGGCGGTCACACTGCAGCTCTACACAGCAGGCTATACAAGGCGATAGTCACTTACATCTTGCTGTCGGGTAACTGGTTCTGCAACATAACCTATGCACCCGTGCCACACCTCACCAGGTATGATGTGACTGTCATTCTCCATGTTAGTGTGACTGCCCTGAGATGCCACTTCACAGACTACGTGTGCAGGGACATGCAATAGCTCACCAGTGTTGTAGCCCTGAAGGTGTGGGCCTAGCCCATACATCCGGACCCGATACCACCGTACAATGACTGACTGTGTCACTTCAACAGTTGCCTATGCTTCTGCTGTCATTCCACAGGCATCTGGCATCTGTCCGCTTTGACTAACCTGGTCAAACACAATGCTTTGGCACAGATGACCTGCACCTGTCAGCCCTGGGACTACAGATTACATATAAGGCTCTTGCTGCTTCTATACTGCCTGTCTTTCACAGTTTCCAATAACAGTCACCAGCAGAACGGGAACTGGCAAGCAGGACATGGGGTCATGTGACACATTGCTTGCATCTTCCTCTGTGACACACGCAGGTAAGGCACACCTTATAATGCACTACTCCAATATCTCTGCAGTGACTGGGACCTGCCTCTAGGCTCTGCAGAGCACACCTGCAATGACAGGTTATAGACAGACCATACCTTTCAGGCACATACCTGGACCGGCACACCCACAGCTGGGTGTTCCCACATCCCACTATGTTGTACACACATCCTGGCTAGTTACTTAGCACAATGCATCAGAAGTGCTCCACGTGCAACTAAATGTGTCCGGAACTGCTATACACATTGTAACAAGCTACAGATTCAACAACATACCCCACGGTTACCAGACCTCATTTCTTGGTGTACTGGACAGTAGGGCTCAGACAGCTACTACTGATGTGTGACTGACACTACCACACACTTAACTGGGATAGCCACTCATGTACCGACACATCCATGAGTCATAACCTCCACTCGGCTGGATCAACCCATACACACCACCTCCAAGACAAACATTAACCTTGACACGAACACTACTAACATGTGACTGGTGTTCCACACCTGGGGTTATCCCCTCATTGGTGGATTCCAAACATATGCTAATCAACCTTGTTAGCCACATCCCGGCACCACACCCTTCATGGCATACACAGTACATGAGTCTTATAACACCTACTACAGACATCTTATGACAGTGGTTGTTAATGGCATGACACCCGTGCAGATGGACAATGCACTTAGAAATGCTGAAACATACCCCAGTGCACTTCATTAGCACGTACACGACTGCATGGAACATGCTATTCCACACAGAGCCATGATGGTACACACCAGATAACAGACGCCACTCTGGTGGTCAAGTTCCATGGACATAATGTACAACAACAGGTGGAGGCTGTTGCACAGCGGTGTACAATCTCATGGGTGGGGTAGCTCAGTGGTCAGCCTTGGTAGGTCCACAGGATCCCTCATCACATACTCCAAGACTAGCTACGTAAACAATACTGCGACACTTTCCGGGGTGTACCACAAGGAATTATGGTGGTATGTCAGTAGTCGTTGGCAACACCCACATCTGCTCTCACATACAACAGTCACTCAGGAACATTACAGACCCAGGTGATGTTGGCAACATGCTGGCAGATAGATTCAATGCTAACATTACACCCTCTCACTCACTACAGGGCCACAATCCATGCAGGAACATTGCGGTGTCCCTGCGGTCACACCTACATAGTACTAACCTGCATTCTATATGTCCTGGGACACTGACCCCATGTCACCTTCCAAGTCCCAGGCTGTGTTGTCCACAAACCTCTGAATGACATGTCTCCACACTAGGCCACCATATTCAGTAATAGCCTTGTATCAGACATTGTGGCCCCTGAATGGCACACAGCAACATTTATCACACTCCACGCAGGTGGCACCACAATGCGCAAGTGGGACTATAGTCCTACACACCTGACTGGACTGTTCTGCATGGCTATGGGGCACATCATCAAGGACGTCATTCACAGAGACATTGTTGGGCTCTGGTCCTTTGATGCCACCTGGGTTGGACTTGTTAGGGCCAGAGCATGGCCCCTACACGTGGTGGATTCCTTTCATACAGTTACCAGGGTAGTTGATGATGGTACGGGAGTCCACACATCCCATCCTACATTGTCTTCTCATTGCCTTTCAGCACCGTTCTCCATTCTGGTATTGACAACATACACATCCAACTGCACATCGTACCCTATGTCTCAGGATATTATGCAACGTGGCTCATGGACAGGACACACACAATGAGGGTAGCATACCATAGTACCTACTGCATTTCAGTTACATTTGCCATACCACAGTCCTCAGTCATTGGGCCCCTCATGTTCAGTATATGCTTCCCTGAGGTACAGGCTAGCACAGAGGGACTTTCCCTGCCTAGCTTTACAATCCCCTGCATACAAAGCTCCATGATTGATCCACCAGCTGATACTGACTCCATCCATACGGGTGTCACCGTGACAGATACCTGATATGAATATAATGGCCTAAAGCTGCATGACACAAGGTGCATGAACATCACCTTTGCATTACACCATTCACCCACTGACTATCACATAGGTGGTAGTCCCCTACATACATGTCACATTGTACATGTTTGTAGTACACACGTATGTCACACCCACTGCTGTGGTTATTGTATTGTTACTGTGGCGTGGATATCCTTCTACGTGGCCACACTTATCTGTACTGGGTGTGTAGCTGGTACATAGGCACCCATTGTACCTCTGAACTCAAGACGTCTATACACATTCAAGGGTACACCAGCCCATTTAGGGTGTACCTTACACAACAGCTACAGCTTTACATACCACACCATTAACATGCCATGACATTTATTGAGCTCCGACAGTTAAAGTATGCGGCTGAACTACGGACACCATGTCTGTACACATTTGCATACTACATACTCAGGGGTGATCTCCGCTGAACAGACAGGGCCCATGTCCACAACAATATTAATAGATATACTCCACATACACAACATAAGCAAAAGCCACTGTGAGCAACATGCTCATGGATATGTGCACACATGCAACAATGAGTGGGATGTGCTTGAGGGTTACATTCCCAAACTGGTCACTCACCTTGCTTTGGAACATGAGTCTTATCTACATCATGCAGGGACACTCACTAGCACTGTTCATGTGATACCTCCCTTGGTGGTTGGGAGACACATGTACGCCAGGGATCACTGCAGTGGCTGTACTGTGCAGAGGTGCAGGTAACACATGGCTCTGCTGTTCACAGGACACTACCCTAGAGAGGTGTCACTGGTGTGAACACTGTAGTTGTGCTTACACATAGACTTGCCAGACTGCATAGTACCCCACTATGAACCTGTGAAGCTATTACATGTCCTGTGTGCATGGTTACTTGGTAGCCCTTCCATTTAGATTAGCTATCATGCTATTGCAATGTCCCATGCCTACAAGCCATATGTATCCTGTTATTATACATGTCAATAGACAATACTTTTGGTATGCATGATATGCCTGTTATGCTGTGTAGAATATCTGACATATCTACCTACAATACTATACATTACACATATTTCACATAGTATCCCATAATGCAAAGCATACTTGCACAGCGGGACCACCTTAGACATGTCATTGTCGTTATATGCCCATACACCTGCCTACTGTGACAGTATATCAACATATACTATCCCCAGCTATGGCACATACTTGTTGGACATACCCTACCACTGACGGCGGGTTGTATGGAAATGTTCTTTTTAAAGCCCTCATGTAGCATCCCTTGTGGTGTCTGTGATGTGTACCTTGTGGCCCACTGCTGGACGCACAGTTTCTACATGCGTTAGTATGCTCAGCAAGACATCACTACATAAATACCTTTTCCCACTTTATGCATTGCGGACACTTTTAATTAATGCAAACCAGGCTATACATACAGTAAATAATTAATAAAAAACATGCTATACATAAACTTACATACCGAGTGTTCGACATACCTTGTTATTGTTACGGACTTTCATCTCTATCTCTCTCACACTGCTTAAACAGGTAGTTTGTATGAGCATATGGTTTGAATGTCTAGCAAGTCATCCTTATATATGTCGATACCTGTAACATGTGGTTTCCTCCTGCCAGTTGGTGTTCCTGAGTGACTAATTACTTGCATATCAGCAGTGCAGCTACTCCATTCACCAATTACGCGCCAACAGTGGGGTATAATTTAATTCTCCACTTGGGCATTGCCCATTTGCCCTACCTTAGGGGAGACGGCCTGTATTGTGTTTTGTTATGTGTAATTGCAACTGCAATGCATAGAGACAATTATACTTTGGATTCATGTCCCCCGTGGATTGTGTGTGGTTCAACATGTGGGTGTTCCTGTCATCCCAACCTCTGATAATGGACTATTGCAAACAAAACCTGTAACATCACCGTTTATTCCATTATATAACGGCTGCAAGTTTGCATGGCGCCTTTAATTGTATCTCTCACAAGGTATGTTGACGGTTCTGCAAATGTAATAGACTAACTGGATGTTTGTGCTGTTATTGCAGTCTGTATTGCTATAGTTTCTAGTGTGGGGGATGTCGGTGAGTGTATGTAGTATATACAGGTTTGTGGGCCTTGCATTTCTACATATTCCATATATATGCTGATTGTACTACTAGCCATATTATCTATTTGGCTACCTGTCACAAGTGCCAAGCTTTCTATCTTGATAAAACTGACCAACGATTAAAGGATCGTATTCTACGACATGTCAGAGACATTGATTAGAAAGTTCCACATAATGCCTTAGCAGCACTCGTATTGGTCCATCCTATGTGTAATTTCTTGTTCAAAGCAGTGGAAGTGGTCACCCAAAACATCAGAGAAGGATATGTCCATAACAGGACAGAATTGAGAGAGATCTTTTGGATCAACAATTTTAGAGCCAATCGACCCCCAGGTCTTAATACAATAGTACCTCTCAGACCTGTTCTAAAATCTAGAAGAAACCTACCAAACATTAATACATGATTCAAGCATTTTTTAACATTGAACTACATTATAGGAAACACATCTCCACTTGGAACATTTATTTTTGTCCTGTGCCTTTAAGAACACCAAAGACAATTAGCTACCAGCTCTTGATTGTGTTTCCTTTATAAACAGGAAGAGCTAACCACACTTTTATACGATCTGAAGAAGGCATCTGCCAAAAGCGCTTATCGTTTGGACAATTTCATCAGCTTTTTACACTCAAGTGAAGTATATGTTTTTGTTATCTTTGCTTACAAAGCATCCATTAACTGTGCTTTAACAACTTGAAGCCTGAAGTTGTGGATGTTAATTACTAGGCTAATTATTTCAGCATCTCAGTGAAGCTTGCATTTTGTCAGCTTCACTTTTTAAGTTTTCAATAAATTGAGTTTTAACAGCCTGAAGTTTGAAGCTGTGGATGACAACTGCTTGGATACTTAACTTTTTTCAGTTCACCATATTCTAGTGAAGTTTATATCCTGTCAGCTTCACTTTTTAAGCGATTAATAAATTATGTTTTAACAGTCTGAAGCCTGAAGCTGTGGACGACACCCAAGGTCTTTTTTCTTTGTTCATTTGTCTACCCTCGGTGTCTTTAGTAGTGATGAGGAGAATTAATTTCTTATTCCATATATATGTGTGTGGGCTCAGTCCCTAATTAAAGAGCTATCAGTTAGTAGACTTATGTTATGGGATTGTACATTTGGCCGTTGTTAATTGGTTTCTATATAGTATGCAGGTGAGGTTGATACTTCCATACCTCCGGAATTGCAGCGATATGTAAAGGGATATGTCTAACTGACAGCTATCCCGTGTATTTCTGTCCCAGATATTTGCAGTCATTGCGATTGTGTTGGTAACAGAACCTCTTTGCCATGGGTTGCCACCTTTTCATATGGCCATTGTTGGACACTTTGCGGGACGCACAGCGGTGTTTACAGGCTAACACATAGCCACGGTCAGTACACAGGTTAGCACATACTTTTATCCTCAATACATACCTATTGTGGGACTTTGGCTACTTATCATATTGCTTGTAACATTTACGTTTCTTACATACAGGCATAACTATTTAATGCAACTATTACATTATATATGGGACAAATTAATGTCCTACAATACCGGACATTAGCCCTTTGTAATGTTTTATGTCAGGATACAACTGCGCAGGGAGGGGCTGTCCCTCCTAATGTGGGACAGGTGGTAACCGTATGCCTACGGCTAGCTATAACCACACCTACCGTAATGATCTACCTCCGAGTTGGCACTAACAGACACATGATGCGGACACACACACACATTACAGTCACACGGAGATGCACATGGCACCCTCAACACTCACATACACAGACTACAGCGCTCACAAACACAGTTGAACACAGTACCTACATGGACCGCAACACCGGCAGCGGTAACTAAATGTCCCTTCATATCATCATACTATTACTTGCGGTTGTACTGTGTTCTTTCGGTCTTTCAGCCTCGTGGTTACGCATGTCGGTATGTTACACATTCCATAGTTGGCGGTATCCTATTTATTTGTACCTCCGAGGTGTTATGAATGTCATTGACCTATCTATATATATTTGCAGATATCGCTGACTCCGTATATATCAAAATATATCACTCTATCGCCCTTTCTATCTGTATTATATATATATGTATATATATATATATATATATATATATATATATATATATATATATATATATATATATATATATATATATATATATATATATATATATATATATATCTGACGGGGAAAGTGACAGGCAAGCTACACCTTTCATTGTGTACTTGTTGGTGTATACTGTTTCCTGGACTCCACACTTTTGTGTCTGTACCTGTCACATTACGCACCTGCCGTAGGTTAGAGTTACCAGCTGTCCCACTCTGCGAGGAACAATCCCTCTTTGGGCAGTTGGGTCCTGCAAAATATTTGTGAACATGGCAAACGTCCTGGGATTTTAGAACATACTTATTTCCTATAGTTTATGTAATAGTTGCATAAAACAGTTATTCTGTATCTGAACCACCTATATGTTCTAGAAACAGAATACGTAAGTAAACATTACAAGAATGAGCTTTTATCTAGGCAAAACAGTGAAGTTCTGCATTTCATAATGGCCAGGTGTATGTGTCGGCCTGCAGACATCTGATGTATGTCCCACATTGGTCATTTGAAGAGGTGGCAATCCTACCATAGGTACATCTTGCCTAGCAATAGTGTTAGGTGATTCTATACATGATTGCGTATTCTACACCTGGCAGTGGTCGTTTTACCCTTCAGAGCAGGCGCTATTAGTACAGGGGTGAATAATGCTTGTTTCACCTGTTCTGGACATCATTGACCGTGATCTGTGCGATATTCGGTGTAGCTTATCCCTGTTTCGCGCATATCCATATAGTCATATTTAAACGTCGCTTACCAGCAGTGGGCAATGCATATTCCCGGTAAAGTGTGCTAAACATGATCTTCTGACCTGCATCCAACATGCATTACTCGTGCCTTCAGGATTACGTTACATCCCTTGCAGGATGTGGGACTGAGAACATGCATGACGGTCACTGCATTTAACATATGGCCATCTGGGATTTGTACACGTGTTATGTCATTTTGTACATGGAGTATACTACGGCTGTTACTCCATACTGCACTCACATGGGTAACTCAGTTAGTTTACATATCGATGAGTTCAGTTAATGGTATGTCCATGTGATGTGTACTGGATGTGCTCCGGCATTGGGTATGTATATCTCAGTGAGCCACACACGATACTGTGCTACACCTTCAAATGACCTTGGGTAGAGCATGCTGGGGTGACGAATACCTGTCATGGGTACACCACATGCCTTGACACAACATCCATGATTATATTATGTGCAGCCCCTCATTAACGCAGCAGGGACTCTGTGCTAAGTGTGTGCAGAACAGTGCTTACAGACATGTGCTCCCATGATTGCCTCTGCTCCTCTACGCGACAGTTGGTTACTCGATGTTGTGGTGACAGCGGACACTGTTTGCCCCATGTGGTGTATGGTCTCTGACAATCGGCCGTGAACCTACCGTTGTACATGGGAACCTATACACACAGCACCACCATATGGTGATAGGTGCATGTACTGTTCAGGTGTTGACTTTCCTTGTTCCTATAGCTGTTGTGTGTACAATGTATGAGGGTTGCCTATGTGGTATTCACACAGTGGGTCACCTATACATTACAATTTACAGGTGGTCGTGCTTGTGTGCCATCCATTTTACTGTGTGTGCAGGTGGAGTAGTGTGTCAGTCCGTAGGGGCCTACACTGTCAGAGTATGTGCTATACGTTCCCTCTTTGCCAAGGTGTAGGCATATTGGGCATGCCTCCGTCTGCCTACTGGGGCTGGCACAGTGTGTTCATGGTCTGAATCCCTCTGTGCCTGTAATGGCCTTGGCAATTGCAGTGGGCTATGAGGGCCTTCACCATTTTGTCCCTGCTGCAGCTGTTTCCGCAGGATCATATTATGTAGCATGGCACATACCATGACAATGTGGGCACACGTACCTGGAGAGTACTGCAAGGCTCCACCAGATGTGTCCAAGCACCGGAACCGTGATTTCAGCATCCCGAACACACGCTCTATGATGATTCTGGTTTGTGCATGTGCCTCATTATGGCGTTCTTGCATGGGTGTGTGTGCATTTCTGATGGGAGTCATCATCCATGGTTCCAGTGCATAGCCAGCATCCCCCACAAGGTGGCCATGTGGGATGTCCCCCCTGATAAATACCTGATATAGCTGTGAGGCATGCCAGATATGGGAGTCATGGTAGCTTCCAGGGCTGCCAGCACACACATCCATGATAATGCCCTGGGCATTGCACACAACCTGGCAGTTGGAGTGAAATCCCTTGTGGTTTATGTAGTGCCTACCATGCTCACCGGGTGGTGACTTGATTTGTATGTGCGTGCAGTCTATCGCACCCAGTACCTCTGGGTAGTGTGCCACATGGTGGAAGTGATGCATATTGCTGGCCAACTCCTCCTGAGTTCGGGGGAAGTATATATGCTCATTGGCATGTGGTAACATGGCATCCAGGAACTGGTGTAGTACCCTGGATGCTGATGCCTGTGAGATCCCCATTATATCTCCAGTTGGCCTTTGAAGGTACCTGTGGCTAGTATTCGCATGCTTACACATACCTTCATGTCCACAGGGATGGATTCCTCTCTGTTATTTCTGGTTCTCAGGTGTGGCCGGCACAACTCCACTATTTGCTGTATGATGTCCCTGTCCACCTGTAACACTCTACTATCTCCAGATCATGTAGCCCCTGGTAGGTTACCCTTGGTCTGAACACTCTTCTCCTCCTCCGGGGCCTGTGGTGGTTGTCAGCATCATCCTCCACAACACCGTCAGTCTCTAACACATGCTGATGAATCACAGCTATGGCAGTTCCCAACATGTACATTTTAAAAGTTCCCCCTGTGTTTACACCTATGGTGCGGTGTTTGGGAATTTACAGGTGTGTGTAGGGTGCTTTCACACTTTATGCTACTGTGCTGTGAACACCGATGATGTCATAGGGTGTGTATGTACGATTGTAGCTACAGGGTATCTTATGTGTTTTACTACCAGAACTACTATTGTGGTGCCTTTGGTGCTGAATTACATTTGGCTGCCGTGGATTACCTCTTGACCTTCCCTTTACATTTCTGCACATTTCACCTACCATTTTCTGGCATGCATCCAGCAGCCTGCTTTCATTTGTACTTTCCTAGACCTGGTGTATCTTGCGTAATGTGTGCTATTGCCTGTCTACTGTCGGTTTGCTTTGCTCTGC
>NC_056742.1:201988730-202123730 GCF_019279795.1 Protopterus annectens
TGCTACACAATCTGATCCTGTGGCAACAGCTTCAGCATGATCAGAAAAGAGAAGGTATATGCAGCCCTCCACCAGTGCCTAGGTTGCCAGAGTCACAGGAGGACTCAGAGGAGGTACTTCCTGCTGATGCCCCTGTAGGCAGATGTAGGCATGACAGGTATATCCTTGCTTTGTCTAAGAGACAATGAATAGCGTATTCACTGACAACCTAGGGACCTAGGGACTAACACCTTACTCCAACTCACATACAGATATTAAAATTGATGCTAGGCAACTTACACATCATTTATCTATACATATATTGCCTGTATACTGCTTGTATCCGACAGAGTCCCCCCTGCGCTGCAGTTGTTTCAACTGCTACATTTGCAGGGTAATAACATAAACCTATAAAGTGATCTACTGGATTACTATGATATGTCAGTGTATGTATGGACCAGGTACATTATGCAACTAACTACAGTGGGCTAGTTTGACAGAAATGAATTCCACATGGGTCTACAGACCATTCCACTAACATGTTTCCATTTCTATTCAGTAGGCCTCATGCATGGAATATTCATACAGTCTTACTGCAACAGATTACTGGTACATCATGGAAGGAAGATGTTAGACAGTTGGGTTAAATGATACTCAGACTGTCATGTATCCCAGCAGAACATGTGGTGCTATTCCCTCACCCCCAACAGAGCACTGTTCCTTTTTAACTGCTTTATCAGTAGCTCATCAATGGTATGTGAGCATATAGCTCAGTCTCAGGACAGTACTATATAAATTAGTCACACATTGTATGTCTTAGGTAATGTAGGAATAACCAATGCACTTATTTATGCATGTGATTGTGTTATGAATCTCCCTATCTGTCAAGCAGCTTCTGAGGCTAAAGGAATAAGGCAATTGCCTTGTGTGATGGCATTCATGGTTCTTATCTAGAAGTGTCCACTTATTTTGGACGTGGGGTATCAATAATTTGTGTTCATCAGACTATCAGTCTGTTTTACTGTACTGTTTTAACTGCTTTCACATATTACTTACATACGACACCCTTACAAAATCTTACCCAATGTGAATGAAGTGCAGTACTGCAGAAACAGGGACAAATGTCATATTGTTACTACAGAAAATCCTGGACTGGAGTTCACCTATCTGTGAACTGGAGTCATTTTATAACTAGCCAAAACTCACTGAACATGCTCATACACTTAGTTAAACTGAGTGTAAATCTGTTGCTCTTTGCACAAAATGACTCTCTCTCTCTCTCTCTATATATGTGTATATATATATATATATATATATATATATATATATATATATATATATATATACACACACATATATATATATATATATATATATATATATATATATATATATATATATATATATATATATATATATGCACACACACACACATATATATATATATATATATATGTGTGTGTGTGTGTGTGTGTGTGTGTGTGTGTGTGTGTGTGTGTGTGTGTGCATTGCCCTACATACCCAGATTGTGATTAAAGCTACACTATGACACATATATGATGTTGGTCAAAGGACCAAAAGGAAAAGCTCAACCATAGATAATGCACTTACTTACAGCACCCTGTGCCTGCTAGATGTCACCGCACATACATCAAGTGAACTAGTCGTGTAATGTATAATGTTGTCTACTCACACATTGACAACACAAATTGTTCTTGGCGACAGGCTTGCCCATCTAAATGCAAACAGACACATATGTCCAAAATGGCTACTGTTTCCTCATAGCTAGCATAAAAATCAGTTCTCTGATTGCTAGGCTACTAGATGTTGATGCAAGTAAGAAGCAATGTTACTCTGCAGGCCACACATGCTATTCAACAGAGGCCTTGTGTATGTCTTCTATAAGTAGTTCACCTGTAGTCATTTATAAAGCAGACTTAAGCCGTGGTGTGTACATTAAGTAGTCTGATGTATACTGTGTAAGGCTAGATAGGCAGGGGTTCTAATCTCACTTCAGCCCACTTGCTGTGTTTGTGTGTTTATGTGCACCCCCCTACAAAAGAAGTTGTGTATCCCCCACTAACTTCCAAACTGCAATGGATATGAACTTTTTGGTCCTTGCAGTTGACGCAGGCCTCCAAACACCTGTCTTACACAAGGCCTGCAGATGTCATTTACCATAAGACTGCCAGCAGCTACCTTAATGTCAGACTTAAGTTGTGGCACATGTGTTAAGTACTGTGCTCTGCAATGTGTAAGACTAGATGGGTAGGTGTTCTAATCTCACTCCAGCCCACTGGCTATGATTGTGTGTGTATGTGCATTTCCCTATAAACAAATATGATTACCACACTGGCTTAGAAAGAGGCAGGGTTTTTGCACTATTTTGCCCATAGCAGGTGACACACGTCTCAAAATTCCTGTTCTCACCAAGGTCTGCTTATTTTATCTAGCATAAGAGTACCTAAAGACATGTTAATGCCAGACTTGAGGCATGTCACTTGCATTACATACTTTGATCTGTAGTGTGTAAAACTGGATAGCTAGGGGGTTTAATCTCATTGTAGCCAACTTGGAGTGTGTGTGCTCTGTAGTGTCCTGTTAACATTAATCGGTAGTGATACCATTCTCACTGTAGCCAAGCTGGTGTGTATGGCTGTCAGTCAGAGCATTTTACATCAGCCTATGGGATCATAGGATAATTAAAGTTTAATAGGCTAATGGCCCTAGGACCCTTATAATCCTAGCCAAGTTCTTACCTTATTTACATGATTAGCACCTATTGCCCCTGTCCAACAAGGGTAACACAGGTAGAACCCCTGTGGTGAACCTATGGTCATCCATCCAATTGTACAGATTAGATCTGAAGAGGGCCAATGAGGTGCACTGTGTGGCATTGAGTGGTAGTCTGTTACAAAGGTTTTTTTTTTTAAACCCTGGTAGCCATATCTCTCCCTCCAACATGTTTTCTTGATGTCACATACCAGGTTAAGGTCCTTACAATGACTAATCAGTGTACCATTTGACTTATGGATATGCAGCATTACCAATAAATCATGATCACAGATTGCCTCATATACATGGCTGAGATCACCTCTGAGTAGTCTGTATGACACAGACTAAAGTTGCAGTGATTTCAGATGACTCCCATAGGACAGATGCTGAAGACTTGAATTTCCCTTGTAAGGAACCATTGTGGTCTCTTCAATTGCCACTAGTGCTTGGAAACGTACATAACAAAATGGCCGTTGCACTCACATATTGACCTGATGAGAGAATAGTACACGGAGGTAATAACTAATTCATATTCTTGTGACAGTGACCTCAACTATGACATGAGCAAGATATAATGCCCTTCGTACCACTATGAGACATGATGATCTAAGGTAAGATAAGGTGTAAAGCTGTGAACCCAGGTTTCTCACCTCTAAATATGCACTTAAGGTGTTGCTATTAATGTGCTATGTAGCAGGGACATTGCTGGTACTGAAAGGAATAATAGTATTTGCATGGAGCTTAATGTCATGATTGTGTCAAAAATCATATGGGTCGTGTATGACCCTCTTGTAGGATGTTGATGTTATTTGGAGAGTCTATGACTGCTCCCAGTTTGCAGGTATCAGCAGAACATGTCAGCCACAGACATTCAGTTTGTGTTTATACATTAGATAAATAGATTCCAAACAGCAGAGGACCCAGGACTAAACCTTGTGGAACACCAATGGTTACAGCTCTGCTATTGGAGGTGGATACCCCTATTCTGACTATATGAGTGGTATCAGTGAGCCAGTTAATGACCCTTCCAATGATATTACTGTTGATGGTTAGCTGTGTGCATTTGTCAATGATGCCTGAGTAGGGGAGAGTGTCAAATGACTTGGATAAGTCCAGGTGGTTATATGCACAGATGTCCCCTCATCCAGGTCACTGGTGACTGCCTCATGCATGTCTACCAGGTTTAACAGGCATGATCTCCCTATCACAGATCCAAACAATGTATTGTCAAGTGTTTTAGATTGCCTATATCTCTTTGCTGATACAGTCTGTAATGAGTTGTTCCATGACGTTACATATATGTCTATACAGGCTAGTAGGTCTCTAGCCCACATGGTCAGTAGACCCACCACCTGCATGCAAGGGGATAACGGTGGCTGATTTCCAGTTAGCTGGGATGAAGCCAGTGGTTACACTATGATTGCAAAAAGTTACCAATGGTGTTAGGAATCCATGTTGGATGCCATGTAGGACGAAGCCTAGGATGTTAACAGGCACAATAGATGCTGTGTTTGTCACCTTAGAGAGGTGATTTATTACCTGCTCTTTAGAAATACAAAGTATGTGACAGGTTGCATGAACGTCATGGTTTACATGTGGTGGGGACAGGGGAGTGCAGTTGTCACAGAACCTGTCAGCCAACAGGTTAACTATGTCTACAGCCTAATTATATGTGGTATCATTATGTATGAGTTTGGCAACAATGCGGGCCTTTCCTTTTATGTTACACATGTAACTGCAAAATGTGTTGTAGTTGTCCATTGTGGAGAAGGCTAATTCAGACCCATACTTTGTTTTTCAGGACTTCACAACACTTATTTGCTTGTTTAAGTGGAGGAGGGAGTGTCACCTTTTTAGGGGTATCCCTCCCTCCTAATGTGAGACACCAATGTCTGCCTCTTATTGTAAAGCCTGCTAATGGCAGTTGTTCACCAGGCAGACTTGCTGTACTATGAGGAACTTGTTTTGCCCCTATCAAGTACAGGTGAGTCAATGCCATTGTACAGGTGTTTGTATAAAGCATTGGTGTAGAACATGGCGTAGATGACTGTTCCATCTGAGAGGGTGGTGATGTCAAGCTATTTATACCTTCCATAGTAGGTTATAATCTGCTTTGTTGAACTTTATTACTTTATATGCTGCAAGGGGGTGGGAGGTGTTAGGTGTGATACTTACTTTGAATGACACCAATTTTTGGTTAGATCTCACCATGAATGCTCAGTGGTCACCCATATTGGTAAGGACCACATCCAGTATGTTGTCTCCCCTTGTGTAGATGTCAACCCACTTATCCAGGGCAATGTAGTTAAGGAAGTCAACTAACCTCTGACAAGTGAGTTTGAGCATGAGTAATCTACCTAGTTGGTGGGTAGTTAAAGTCAACCAAAACCATCTTGTTTTGATGTGTCTTGATAGACTCGGGTAGATCCATTTAAGCACAATGGGTGTCCTCATTCATGGAGTTGCTTCTATAGATAGCAATAACTTGATTAGGTGCCCTACAAGCAGTCAATAGCACCTGCAATTTCTCCAGGGGATCATACTGTCTAACCAATCTGGATTTGTATCTATCCTTAATGAATATGTATATACCATCTGCATTACTTTGCACACTTTAAGTTTGAGGTCTGAATGTCTGGAAGGAGGTGTAGCCTGGTATGGCTGTGGTGGTCTCCACAGCCTTGACCCAGGTGTCTGTGACTGCACAAATGTCTGCATGTTCGAGGGTGGGGACAGCTTCCACTGAGTTGAGTTTAGTGTTGACATTCCTAGTGTTTAGCAGCACAACCGTGATGTTGTTTGTAGATGTGGTTTTCTTATTGAAAAGTGATTCCTTGTGACATACCTAAAAGGTGCTCTATGGGGATGGCAACAGCTTCGGCCAGTTGCCAAAGTCACAGGGGTAACAGATGAAGACCATCTCTGGCAAAGCATTAAGATCTGTTGAGCAGGTAATCCCAGGCTGATATTTAATGGATCCTCTCATGGACACCACACACTACGGCGATCATTGATATCAGCCATTTTCCATTTGTATGGAGGCCTCATCCTAGGTGATATAAAATGCAGACCAAGGCCAAGGGCATACCTGCCTGAGACACATAGTCTGTAAACCAGAACAGAACAGTGTACTGATTCAGGCAAAAGGACTAAAACCACAACAACAAAATCAATTAAGTTTTAAAGTGGTAGTTTAATAAGCACTTTTGACTAACCAAATAACTTGAACTTCATCAGACTAGTATAAAAGTTAAAAGAACCCATTTAAATATCCCACCACAAAATCATGTTACCTCAAATGACATCACTTTATTTACCAACCTTTGCTTAAATCCAAAATCAAAAGTTAAATTCATAACCAGTATTCTAAGTAAATACATCAAATATATATATATATATATATATATATATATATATATATATATATATATATATATATATATATATATCAAAAAATATTATTAAACTCGTACCAAGACTGCCTAATACAAAAACATATACAATCATTTATAAATATACATTCACCTTTCCAAATCCCTAAATTTCATTATACAATAAATAGAAGAATAGTCATTAAGTCCAGGAACATTGTTCCATTCTGGTGTACCAGTTTTTCATTTTTTTTAGTTTCATAGGATCATAAGATCATAGGAGGTTACTAGGGTATTGGCCATGAGGGTCTTATAAGCCTAGCCAAGAGTTCAGCCCATGTTTAGATTAGTCAGCACCCAAAGCCCCTGTCAAGCAGGGACATAGGTGAAATCCCAGGGGTGTATTTTTTGTTTCACATCCAGTTATCCAGGTTGAGTTTAAAAAGGGGTAATGAGGTAGTCTGCTTGAGTTGAAGAGGGAGTCTATTCCACTGACGGGGAGTCTCTGTAACACAAATCTGTCCCGCCAAGTCCTATTGATATCATAGACCAGGTTGAGGTTACACATATGGGTTGCTCGAGTGTAACTTGATTTATGGATATGCAGTAGTCCCATCAAGGCGGGGCCTGAGCTTGCTTTGCATGCCAGACAGAGGTCACCTTTGAGGAGTCTGTATGAAACTGAATAGAGGGACAGGGCTTTTAGCCTATCTGTGTAAGGAAGATGTTTGAGGCCCTGGATTCTCCTGGTGAGGAACTTCTGTGGACTCTCTAGCTGGTGCATGTGCTTTGCAAGGTATATGCCAAAGGGGGCATTGTACTCAATAATTGGCCTTATAAGGGAAGAATACAAGGATATTATGACCTCTTTGTCCCTGGATGAGATACCCTTACTTATGAGGTGGGCCATGTAGAAAGCTTTCCGTATAACAGAAGCAACATGGTGGACAAAAGTCAGGTTGCAATCAACCTGAGTGCCCAAATCCCTCACTACTGATTGTGTACTCAGGACATTGTTATTAATGTGATAATATGTGCGGATGTCACTCTCCCCAAAGGGGATGATAATGCATTGTTTGGCATTCAGCTTGAGGACATGTTTCTGGCACCAGTCATTTGATTGGCAGAGATCCTCTTGGAGGACATCCACATCACTTGGAGAATTGATGACTGTGCCCAGCTTGCAGTCATCTGCAAACTATTGCCCACTGGTTTTGGCCTGCATCTCAGAGAAGTTTATCCTGAATAACAGAGGCCCCAAAAACAATCCCTGGTGTACACCACTCGTTATGGGTCTACTGCTCGAGGTGGCTTCCCTTATTTTGAATAGGTGGGTTCTATCAGTGAGTGAGTTTGCTACCCATCTGATAACATATGGATTGATGCCTAGTTGAGAGAGTTTCTCTACTATGCCTGAGTGGGGAATAGTGCCAAAGGTTTTGGCCAGGTCAAGGGAGGTGGTGTGCACTGCCATGTCCTCATCCATGGCTTTGGTGACTGACTCAAAGACGTCGGCCAGATTTAACAGACATGACTTCCCCTTGACAAAGCCAAACTGTGTGGGGTCGAGTGTTTGGAGATTGTCAATATCCCTGTTAATGAGGTACATGATAATCCATTCCATGGCCTTGCAGATCAGGCTAGTTAGACTGATGGATCTATAATTTCCTGGATCGGTGGACACTCCATCTTTGTGCAAAGGGATGACAGTGGCTGTCCTCCGGTCAGCTGGGACAAAGCCTGTACTCAGGCTTTGGTTGAATAGGGTGGCTAATGGTGCTGTAAGTTCATGCCTGAGTTCATATAGGATGCATCCTGGGATGTTATCAGGTCCCACAGAGGCTGCATTTTTTGCCTTTGAGAGGTCAGTGATGACAAGTTCCCTAGAAATAAGGGGAGGGGTCAAGTACTGGAGATGTCCTGATTTACTGATGGGGGTCTCAGAGGGGAGAAGTTTTTGCTGAATCTGTCACCCAGTAGATTGGCTATATCTACAGCATTTATGTATGTGATGTCCTTGACCCCACCAGTTCTGAACAGATCTGGGTGCTTCCTTTGAGACTGCAGACATATGCGAAGAAGGCCTTATGACTGTCTCTAGTAGATGTGGCCAATTTGGAGTCGAAGTTGGCTTTAGAGGATTTCATTAGTGCTCTTATTTGCTTGTTCAGGCTAAGGAGAAATTGCTTCCAATTGGTCACCTGTCCTTCTTGGTCCAGAACAGCATTTTTTTTTCTTTTTGCTATATAGTTTATTTATTGCAGATGTACACCAGACAGGTTTACTCCTCCTTGTGGAGGATGATTTTGTCCTTTCAGGTATTCCTGATTCCATGGATCTATATAAATACTCGTATAGTACTTTGTTGTAGATTTGGACATCGGTGCCAGTTCCTTCAGTGGGGGGAGGTGGTGCTGAAGCTGTTTATACCATCCCTCAGAAGAATGTAATCAGCTTTGGAGAAGTTTTTTTGTTTGACCCTAGCAAGAGGGAGGGGGGGCAAAGGGAGATTGTGACTTCGAAAGTGACTGCTTTATGGTCGGATCTTAGCAGGGAGGATGATACTGTAGGGGTGCTGCAGTGGGTATTCATGTTGGTTAATACCAAGTCCAAGATAATATCAGCTTTTGTGGGGGTATTGACTAGCTGTTCCAAGGCATTTGCATTGATAAAATCGAGGAATCTCTGAGCATTTGTGAGACACATAGTCTGTCAGCCCAGTCATGTCTGTGCATACAGTCCAGAGAGATATGTCCTAAGTCATACATACCAACAGGAACTATGACATAGTCATAAAAGTACCTGATCCTGACAGACTTGAGTGCATGTGTGATATGGCATATCCTCACACCTCACAGAAAGCTGACTGTGACCTTTCCTTTATGTAGCCCGGTCAGAGGCACATCAATTTGTCTCATGATGTAATCACCTATGAGTAATATATTTGATTTTGTGTTTTTTTTTTAGGTGTTTCACCGGTGAGACAGTGGTTTGGGAGCTATTATGTGTACTGTGTTCTGCAGATGTATGATTATTTGTTATGAGCTTGTGTTTGGGTTTATGAGGTGTCTGGTGTTTATTTATTTTATTTTATTTTATTTGCTTTTGTCAACCAGGAAAGTCCACTGGGATGGTATGAGCCCATTTTCAGTGGAGACCCGGGGAGAAAAGCTCCAAAAACAATGTACACAATAAAGAATTTGTTTAGAGAGTTAATAATAGCATTTAACAATATACAAGAGTAATAGCAGCAGTTACAAGGGGCAGCTGTGGTGGTGCAGTGGTTAGCATTGCCGCCTCACAGCAAGAGGTTCTCTGGTTCGGTCCTTGTCTAGGGTGCCTTCTGTGTGGAATCGGCATGTCCTCCCTGTGGTCGCGTGGGTTTCCTCCTGGTGCTCTGGTTTCCTCCCACATCCCAAAGACATGCTGTAGGTGGATTGGACACTCTAAATTGGCCTTAGGTGTGAGTGTGTGCATGTATGTGCCTTCTGTGGAAGGTTGGGCACCAGGCTAGCAACTCAACACTGTAAAACTCCACTACAAATCATGAGCTGATAGGTGATCCACTGTGGTGACCCCTAACCAGGAAAAGCCGGAAGAAGAAGAATAACAGCATTTACAAGAATAACAATGTAAGAGTTAGAAGTAACACAGTAACAGACAATGTATGGCTATATTTTGTGGAAGACTTGGATGCTTGGCAAGGTATTCAATAGACTAGACAGATAATGATAATCTACGCATACACAAACACACCATGTGAGACGGGAGAGGTACACTGTGCTGTGATTAAGGGTGAGTACGCAATAGGGGGAGTGAAGAAGAGTATGGGTATCTGAGAGATGATTCAAGTCAGGAATCAGGTTACTGAGGAATTGGGGACAGTGCAAGGGCATAGCCATTGAGAGAACAGATGTTGGTGAAGTAATTTTTTGAACGATGTGGCATTATTTATAGTTCGCAGAGAAGGTAGAAGGGCATTCCAGAGTTTAGCTACAGTGAAAGAGTAAAAGTATTGGCCTACAGGGAGTTTAGGTCTCTTAACTTGGATAAGTGATTGATTTTCAGATCTTAGAGGTCAGTTTGGTTGGTAAAGAGTGAAAAGTGAAGCAAGGGCTGAACATTTGGAGGAATTATAGATGAATTTGTGTGCTGTAGAAAGTTATATGTATGTGAGGTGTTGTGGCAGTTCTAGCCAGTTCAGGGATTGTAACGAGTGACAGTGATGGGAAGAATGTTTTGCCCTGGTCACAAATTTAGCAATTTTGTTACAGCAGCTATCCATATTAGTTTTTAATAAGGACTGGATGTTTGTCAGAATGGGGGCACCATAGAGGAGAGACGGTAGGAGAAAAGTTTTGGCAAGTGTTTTTCTAGTAGAGTAGTTTAAAAATGTATATGTTGGTAGAGGGCACCAAGTTTTTGGTGTGTTTTTTTGATGGTGTTGTGGATGTGTTGGTCAAATGTTAAGTTGTCATTTCAGGTTATGCCAAGTAACTTGGTATGGGAAACTACTTCTAAGGCAGTCTTGTTGGAGGAGAAAATGATGAATTCAGATTTATTAACAGTGGTACTTTTTTGGTGTAAAGAGCAAGAGTTTTGTTTTATTTGGGTTGAGGGCAAGGTGAATATTTGTCATCCAGGTTTCAGCAATGGAGAAAGCATTCTGGGTGATGGTCAGAAGTTCAGTTCAGAGTTACCGGAGCAGATAATAGTAGAATTGTCTGTGTATTGAACTAAAAATGCATGAGTGAGAGCGGAGTGAAAGTCGTTAATAAAAATACTGAATAGGTGGTGGCCTAAGATGGATCCTTGGGGAACTCCGGTGGAAGTAATGAGAAAAGGAGATAACGAGTGCAACCATTTGGTGGATTGTTGTCTGTTTGGAGGTAACTGGTAAGCCAGTTAAGGATGGGTGTGGACAAGCATAGGTGTGAGAGCTTGGAAAGTAGGAGAGGATAGGAGATGCTGTTGAAAGCCTTAGAGAGATCAAGAATGAGTGTGGAGACAAGTTTACCATCATTAGGGCTGTGGTTAACAGTGTCTAGGAAGGACAGGAGAGCAGTTATAGTACTGTGGCCAGGACGGAAGCCATGTTGAGTTGTGGAAAGTAGTTGGTTTTGGGATAGGTAATCCATAAGTTGAATTTGAATATGTTTTTCCATTATTTTAGAAATAGGAGATAGAATGGCTATAGGGTGGAAATTTGAGATGTCTGAATTATTCCCACCTTTGTGTAAGGGTATGATGTAAGCTTTCTTCCAAATGGATTGTACATAGGCTTCTTGGATAGATCTACTTATGAGAATGCTTATGGGGTAGCTAATGGATTTGGCTGAAATTTGAAGGTATTCTGGGGTAAACTGTCTGGGGCA
This sequence comes from Protopterus annectens, assembly GCF_019279795.1. Lineage (NCBI taxonomy): Eukaryota > Metazoa > Chordata > Ceratodontiformes > Protopteridae > Protopterus > Protopterus annectens. The sequence continues at coordinate 202,000,231 of NC_056742.1, forward strand.
GTGCTACTGAGTTTGAGTTTTAGCAAGAGTTTAGTAATAGTGGAAGTGGGAATATGAGAGAAGGAGGAATTCTGGGGAGAAGGCTTTTCTGTGGTGTGACGTGTTGCAGTGGGGTTGCTGTTGTGAGTAGCTGTAGGAAAGCTGGAGGCAAGTTTGGATATAGTGTCTATAAGGTAGGAGTTGAAAAGGGTAGCTAATTCAGCAGGGGGTTTGTCAGGATTTGGGCAAGGATTGCTTTTGGTGCTAGGGTTTAATAGAGTGGAGACTGAATTCCAGAAATATTTTGGATTATAGTTGTGCTTGTTTGGAGATGGAGGTAGTACTGTTTTTTTATCATTAATAGCTAGACACTTTACTTGATTGTGGAGTTGTTTGAAAAGCTAGAGATCTATGGGGTTTTTACTATTATGCCATATTTGCCATGCTTGGTCTCTGGTATTCATAAGTTTTTTTGTTTCTCTAGAAAGCCAGATTGTGTGATTTGCTTTTATTCTCTTATTCCAGAGGGGGCCATTCTATTGAGTATACTGAGGAAAGTTGAGTTGAAAAATTCAACTGCTTCATCTAGAGGCAAATACTTTAGAATGCTCCAATCAATTTTGCTTAATGTTTCGTTGAAGCTTGTAGGGTTGAAGTTAGCTAGCAGTCTAGAGGGTCTGTACTGGTGAACACGTAAGGTTGAAGAGATGGCATGTGTTAGATAGGTGGGCAGATGATCACTTATATTGCAAGGTAGAGTTCCTGCTGATGCAATTTTGTTGGGATCGGACACTAAAACCCAGTCAAGTAAGGTGCCATTGTTATTATTGTTGCTAGGCCTGGTTATAGTAGTAGTGACTTTTGAAATCATTTAGTTTTAACTGTGCTATGATGAGTTCAGTTGCAGAGAGTTGGGGAATGGAGTTTCGGTAAGGAATTATGGCAAAAGAGTTAAGGTAGAGAAGAGCAACTCCTCTCCCTTTCTTGTGGGGTTTATCAGACCTTAAGCAGGAGAAACCTGGAGGGAGGAACTGTGTCTTTTATATATGTCTTTAGCCATGTCTCGGTTACGGCAGTTATGTTGGATCTGGAATGTGCTATCCAGGCATGGAATTCCAGAATTTTGTTTCTGATACTTTGTACATTAATGGTAGTGAGCTTTAGGGATTCATGAGGTTTAGGAGGGGGAAGGTAGATGGAGTGGATCCTGGGTTGGGGTGGATATCTCCACATTTGGGGTACTGTTTGAATGGTGTTTTTGAAGCAGTTTATACTTAGTTTTAATTTGAGTTATGGGGAGTGTAAATTGTAAAGTGTGATGTGCATGTGATGTGATTGTATGTTTGAAGAATAATAATGTGCTAATGGAGTAAAGACTAGGAGATATTTTGGAGTAAGAGTTGTGTTTGGAAAGCTGGATAGTTGTACAAGAGGTAGTTTTTGGTTCTGTGTGTGTAGTATGGAATGGTGTAAGGTGTAGAAGTAGTATGAGACATCATCATCATCTTTCGACATTTCCCGTTAGGGGTCGCCACAACGGATCATCTTTTTCCATTTCTTCCTATCCTCTACATCTTTTTCTGTCACACCAACCACCTGCATGTCCTCTCTCACCACGTCCATATACCTTATCTTAGGCCTTCCTCTTTTCCTCTTACCTGGCAGCTCCATCCTTAGCATCTTTTTCCCAATATACCCATCATCCCTCCTCAGCACATGTCCAACCAACGCAATCTCGTCTCTCTTGCTTTGTCTTCAAACTGTCCAACATGAGCTGACCCTCTAATATTCTGATTCCTAATCCTATCCATCCTAGTCACACCGAGTGCAAATCTTAACATCTTTAACTCTGCCACATCAAGCTCTGACTCCTGCCTTTTTGTCAATGCCACTGTCTCCAACCCATATAACATAGCTGGTCTCACTACCCTCTTGTAGACCTTCCCTTTCACTCTTACTGGTACCCGTCTGTCACAAATCACTCCTGACACTCTTCTCCACCCATTCCACCCTGCCTTTACTCTCTTCTTCACCTCTCTTCCACATTCATCATTACTCTGAACTGATGATCCCAAGTACTTAAACTCATCCACCTTTACCAACTCTACTCCCTGCATTCTCACCATTCCTCTACCCTCCCTCTCATTTACACACATATATTCTGTCTTAGCCCTGCTGACCTTCATTCCTCTGCTCTCTAGAGCATATCTCCACCTCTCCAGAGTCCCCACAACCTGATTCCTACTCTCACTACAGATCACAATGTCATCTGCAAACATCATAGTCCATGGGGCCTCCTGTCTGATCTCATCTGTCAACCTGTCCATCACCACTGCAAATAAGAAAGGACTCAGAGCTGTTCCTTGATGTAATCCCACCTCCACCTTAAACGGGTATGAGACATAGTGAAGAAAAAAAAGGAGTGGTAATACAGTGAAATGTATTAGTGGCATTAGTGAATGTTTGATGAATATAGAGATACCAGAATAAGATGTGAGGAGAGACAGGGTTTCCACTTATGGAAAGTGGGAATGATTAGTATAAGCTGATTGTACTATAGTTGAAAGAGGTGTTTGTTAAATGAGGTAGGTGGGATGGGTTTAAAGAGTGAGGCTTGTGTTGATTGATTCTTTGAGTATGGGATGGATTTAGTATGGGGCTTATGTTGATTGGTTACTTGAAAATGGGTGGGGTATGGTTAAGTATAAATGTAATTGATATGGGGGTGGGTGGGACTGGGGGGTAGGGTAGGAGAGCAAAGTGAGCCCAAGCAAAGTGAGGGGGAACAGAGCGGGATGGCCCGATTGACTCGGAAGTTAAGGAACAAGAAAAACAATTAGCAAGGTAGGTTGTAGTTGTGATGATAGCTTGGAGTGGCAGAAAAGGGAGGTAATATTACTTACTGATACAGGTGCATGTGGGTTAGAGACACTTATTTTATGGATGTTAGCAAGAAAGAAAGTTAGCATTATGTGTCTAGTAAAGACCTCCACACATGTAGGTATGTGTGGTGTGGATTTGGATGGGGTAGGATGTGATCCTTCAAGGCCTTTATTTCTCTGCGGTCAAGGCCACTGTATTTGGCCTATGACTGACTAAATTTGCAGAAGAGTGAAAATTAGGAGCTGTCATTAAATTCCACACTGACACAGCAGTTATTCAGGATGGACTGACACAGACATTGTAGCAATAACAGTAAATGTTAAGGAATGCACAATACTATCTCTTGGGAAGTCATCCACCCCAGTAACTAACATATTGACCGCACACCTCCAACAGTTGACTCAGTAGTCTGGGACTTACGGACACATGGATAGTGATAAGGTTTGGTACTATTTGGGGATGCATTCTATTTACGCAACCTACAAGCAAAGCTATGGCATGTAAATAAAGACAGGAATTGTTCCACTGTATTTGGCATTCATCACACCTACCATTGAGTGCAATACCACCTTTGGTATATAAGTAACTAAACATATCTGACAAATGTCACATCAACAGATGTAAGACAACGTATAGTTGAGTTTAGAAACACCTTTATAGAGACAACAACAAAGCTTTCAGGTTAAAAACCCTTTTTCAATGTTTTACAACAGGTATTTTAAAAACGCCCACTTATATACATAAGGACAACGATCATGTGACCTGCAGCCACCATCACATGACCATTACAAATATATAGACATAAAAACATTTAAACAACTTAAAATTATCAAAAATTATCAAAAATTAGCACATTATCTAACCACTGCCCATAAATAGTCAGGCAAAAATTCAAAACCTCTAATACATAAACAAATATACATAGATTAAAGTTAGTTTAATCTAGTTTGTTGTATTCTATTTAAAATAGGTTTTAAGGACACTGAAGCATTCAAACCAGGGGGTATATCCGCTGACAACCTAATTATCCATTCATATTCCCTTAAGTCCAATAAATTGGACAGGTCACCTCCCCTAGGTGATGCTATAACACAATCTATAACTTGAAACTTAAAGCAATGTGAACTATCCCTAGATGCAATATGTTTAAATAGTGCATTATTCTCATTAGAATGTCTAATATTAGACTTATGCTCCGTTATGCGTTCTTTAAACTTTCTCGTGGTTTTACCCACGTAGAAAGATGGGCACATTTGGCATGTTGCTAAATAAACAACATTACTAGTTGTGCAAGTAGCATAACCAAAGAATTTATATTCTTTTCCTGACACAGGATGTTTAAACATGTCTAGTTTAGAAGAATCACTATTTTTAAGTATATCGTTACAACTACTGCAATTATAACAGGCATATGTGCCTTGCTTTGTTGTTATTCTCAAGCTAGGTTTCATATAGTTCAAATCTTTATAACCAAGAATACTTTTCAAAGTTCGCATATTTCTATAACTAAAATAAGGTTTGTCACCAACTATTGATTTTATATCATCTTGTGCCAACAATACTTTCCAGTACTTAAATAATATTTTATTAATACTATCTGACATTGAGTTAAAAGAAGTAATAAACCTCAACTTGTTAGTATTCGGCACAATCATGTTCGTAGTATCCCTTGGTTTGGGTAACTTATTAAAAATAGGTTCATAAATTTCTTCTCTATTGGATGTTATGTATTCTTTAGTATTCACTAATAAATTCATAGGATATCCGCTAATCTTAAAATCTTCATGAATTTCATCCAACTGCTTTATAAAAGTATCATGTTTTGAATTTAATCTGCTAACTCTAGCCATTTGGGCCTTGACAATACCCCTAAAGACATGGGGTGCATGCATGCTGCTTGCATGTAAATATCTACCCGATGCTACTTCTTTCTTGAATATGGATGTACTAATTTCATTACCATATTTATTAATAACTACATCTAAAAAGTTTATGCACGTATCTGATGTCTCTATTTTGAACTTCAGATAGTTAGTAGTATTGTTTAAAAATGAAACATAGTCCATGAGTTCAGATAAACTTCCTTTCCAAAGAAGGAAGCAATCGTCCACGAACCTTTGATAAAATATCACATTGTCATTCAGGAACTGCTCACCATCACCTATATTTGTCATCTCCCATTGATATAAAACAAGGTTGGCGTACGTGTTTGCCACAGGCGTGCCCATTGCTACGCCTGTTTGTTGTAAATATATATTGTTATCAACAGATGTTCCACATTAAAGTGATAAACAGCCTATGTAACATGTCCTGTGTAGACCACATCAAGCCTGTAACTTTGTATTATGTTTCTGGTATGTGTTGGAGGGGTGGTGTATGCCTGTTATGCATGGAGGTGTCAGACCTCACTGTGTACCTCCTACGTATCCAAGAAAGGACTAGCACAAAGATTACCTCACCTACACACCTACACATTGACTGTGGTATAAACAGGACATGCTGGACAGACAGGTATGTAGCCCAGGCACTACAACCAATATGTAATAGGCTCCCAATGTATGTAAAGCACAGTCCTGCCCTAACGCAAATCATGTGCATGTTACATGACAGGATGGGGAACACGACAATTATAACTGCTTTAGTACAAATGTTTCTAATGGACACAGGGAAACTATGGACAGTTCACCTCACATGCCCCATATGTCAGCCCTGCTTATACTTATCAAGGGTATCAGACCTAGCCAGAGTTTAGGGATGCATAGGTAGGATGAAAGACACTTTAATTTCTGTTAGACTGTTATACACATATGAACCCATGGAGACATGCAACTATACTGTTTTACCTTTCTGATGACATTTTTATTCTGTGCTGTTATTCCATCCTGTGCTCTGATGCTGATGAGTTTATTGCACATGTGAACCCATAGGTGTATCCCACACAATCCTGAAAGTGAAACATAAACAATGCCATGAGATACCTTTCATTGTGTGACTGCACAGCCATTATAACAACATCCAACATAACATACACAATACAATGTGGTTTACACATTACAAACAGCAGCATTCAAACTGCGTCACTGACCAGGACAAGTAGCATGTCAAAGACAACAATGGATGAAATATGTACATATTAATTTCGATAGTCACCCTGTGCATCAGACACATAGCTTCATTTCCCTGCATCAATGACAATTATGACACTGATGTGGCACAGATATCATCACTTGCACAGCATGTTGTATTGGAGTGCAAGAGGCCTAGGCTGACCTTATAGGGTGGCAAGTGTGTGTGTGTGTGTGTGTGTGTGTGTGTGTGTGTGTGTGTGTGTGTGTGTGTGTGTGTGTGTGTGAGGCAGAAAGGGGAGCAGGCAAGACAGACCATGTAAATGTGGTGTGTGTGTCTGTATGTGACTGGAGTGTGACAGTAGTGTGTGAGTGTCTGTGTAAACACAGTCAAGCTCAGTGCTAGCACTACGTGAATGTATGTTGGACAGCTTTGAGCCATGCATGTTAGAGCTGACAGTTCATCATCTCCAACCCCAATCATGAGAACTGGCTCTGCCAGGAGTTGCACTGGTACCTCCATGCCCAAGGTCAGATGCTGGGCTACTACCTGAGGGTGACTGCTGTCTGCTGGGACTGTGTCCTCCATGCGACTGCCCAGGACCACTAGCCCATGGCTTACCATGTATTGGTGTGGACAGCACACTTCCCAATAGAGAGCTGGATGTACTGCCACTATGGAAGAGTGATTGTGCACAGCCACATGGACTGCAAACAGATGTAGATGCTGACCTATGCCCATGACTCCAACGCTCAGCTCCAACCAGACATTCCACCACAGATGATGTGCATTCCAAGGCAGATAGTATGCAATGTCTCAGACCAACATCTTTCCACTGCATAAATCAACTGATCTAGGGTGTAAGCAATGCAGTGGAGGTAGTCACGGATGACAGACTGTGGTGAATCCATTACCCTGAGCATTTGTCTGAAGTTCCTTTTGGAACATCCCTGTGCCTCCATGATGGCCTTAAACATACACTGAGTGACATATGATGAGAATACACCTTCCGTGGGGCCTGACAATATCTCTGGATATGTTCTACATCAACTACAAAGTGAATTGGCACCACATCTGTGTGCCCTGTTCAATCATAGCCTCACCTCAGGCTTTTTCTCTACTGAATGGTGCACTGGTACAGTTATCCCTCTCCATAAAAGGGGAGTGACTACAGACCCTGAGAATTATTGCCCCATTAGCCTGATGAATTTAATATGTAAGGCTATGGAGTGCATCATCATGGACCTAATTAACAAGGATATAGTGAATCTTCAAAACCTAGATTCCACGCAATTTGGTTTTGTGAAAGGTAGATCATGCCTGGTCAACCTGGATGACGTCTTTGAGTCAGTCAGCAGAGCTGTGGATGAAGGCAAGGAAGTTCATACAGCCTACCCCAATCTGGCCAAGGCCTTTGATACCATTCTCCCATCAGGAATTATTGATAAACTCACCAAACTAAGCATCAACCCCTATATCACTAGGTGGGTTGCAAATTGGCTCACAGATACAACTCACAGTGTAAAAATAGCGGACTCCAAATCAGACTGCCGACAAGTCAAGAATGGAGTCCTACAGGGATCAGTCCTGGGTCCTCGCCTGTTTACCACCTACTTCTCAGAAATTCAGGTCAACACGGAGGGACTCTGACTGATGAGGTTCGCAGATGACTGCAAGCTGGGAGCCATTATTAACTCCCCAAGTGATGTAGACATCCTACAGAAAGGCCTCAGTGAGACCACTGACTGGTGTTGAAACCATGGCCTTAAGCTTAATGGCAAACAATGCATTGTCATCCCCTTTGGGAAAAACTTAATTCTCACTAATTACCACATCAATGGGAGCCTACTGAACACTGAAAGCATTATAAGAGATCTGGGTACACAGGCTGAAAGCAGCTTCTCCTTCAACCACCACATTGCCACTGTGGTCAGAAAGTCCTTCTATGTGGCACATCTCATTACCAAGGGTTTTGCATCCAGGAAGAAAGAGGTTATCATCTCTCTCTACTCTTCCCTCATTAGGCCAATCATTGAGTATAATGCCCCATTTGGCATGTACCTCACTAGACACATGCAACAGCTGGAAAGGGCACAAAAGTACCTCATGAAGAGGATGTTAGGCCTTAAATACAAGTCCTACATGGACAGACTCAAACAAACTCCAGCTATTCTCTGTCTCATATCATCTATTAAGAGGCAATCTCTCCCTGACTTACAAATCCATGTATAACCCAGCTCGTTAGAAATGCTACATCTAAAGAAATCCCAATCCCCTCTGCACCTCACACTCCAGAGACCTCAACCTCATTACCACAATCAACAGAATATGCTGGAGGGACAGGTTCATAACCCAGAGACTGTCCATGCTCTGGAATAGACTTTCCATACATGCCAAGCAGAGCACATCACTGGCCCTCTTCAAGAGAAATCTTGATGAGTGGATGGGAAATAGAATGTTCACCCTGCGGATCACTCCGGTGGCTCTACTTGATACTGGGAATTACTGTCAGGTGGCACAATGCCAGGTCACTTCTATGGGCTAGGCTTGTAAAGGCTCCAGGGCCATTAGTCTAGTATACACCTCTAAGCCTATGAACCTATGAACACCTGCAACAGATGGTGGAGAGACAACAGGCCTGCTACATGCACCCCTTTCAATCCACCTGTGTGGAACCTCGCCAACTGTTTGGCTATGACCAGTGTTGACACTGACTGCAGTCACATTAGCCATACTTCCCAGTTCCATGTCTCCACCCTCTGACTGTCCAATATCTGTGGCCTCAGGGGACTGTGCACAGTCATAATGAGGGCAGATGAGGGATGTAAACCTCTGTAACAGATTCAGCTTCTGCAACCCCCAGCTGTGCCTCTCTTTGGCCACCATCATCACCAGAATCTGAAGCGACACTGACTTCAGGTTATGAAGAAGACAATGACCAACCTCCCAGGTCACCTTTGATAAAAAAGGGAAAGCATCACATTAATACCTGCACTGCTATGCTCTGCAGTATGTTTCAATATATGTTAAGCTGTAGACACTGCTGCCACGAATACAGACTTGTACAACCTACAGTCTGAGATAGTAGGTCCTGATGTCATTAGTTTCTAACCCATATTTGTAAATATTTCAGAATAACAGCTCTTTAAACTGGAGTCTCATGAGCAATGCATACATTATGTACACTGCTGGCATTCTGTAGAACTCTGCCCAGTTTACAAGTATGGCCATCTGATAAGTCCTGTCAGTGCTGTGAAATCTGTCACTGTGGTTACACTTACAAAGCCTAAGTATGACCACAGTGTGTACAGTCAGAACGTAGCTCAACATTTTTCAATCATGCAGACAGTACACGTATCCAGCCAGCAGGCCTGGGATGACACTTCAGCTAATACCTTGAAGTAAATCTGCATTTGTGACAAACATGTTTTGTGGATACCAGTAGCAGGGGTATGCCCTCTTCCTATTTTTGATGGTCCTAAAAAACAATTCAGGGAGAGGTAATGTAAACAGTACCACATGTTACAGTATAACACTGGTTGTTGTTTGTCTTTCAGCTTTTTCCCGGTAAGGGGTCGCGACAGCGGAACTCTGGTCTGCTAATGATTGCCAGTAGATTTCTACAAAACACAGAGGTGCCGGCTCGATGCCCAACCTTCAACGAAGGCATGCCCATTTACGCATGCATGTCTTTTGAACACTACCCAACTGCGGGGAGGACATGCAGACTCCACACAGAAGGCACTCCGAAGCCATGCTGAGAATCGAACGGGAGAACCTCTTGCTGTAAGGTAACAACGCTACCCCCATACCACCATGCCGTTACAGTATAACACTGGTAGTACGTCCGAATATCCTCCAGTTAACAGGTATGTGGGTCACAATCTCTGCATGAGATTAAAACTGCAGGTAACCTACTTCCTCCACCCCTTAAATTACGTGACACCCACAAAGTGATCTATTATTTTCTCATTTTAGTACTCTATATTTTAAAATGTTAGATAGAGTAGACAATAGATATTATAACATTTTTCAAAAGAAAAAATGCAAATTGGATCGGGACCAGAAAAGTTACCAGAATAAACAGGTGTATGTTAATAAAATTAATAAATATAGTGAACATTCCAATAAGAAAAAGGGAATGGTTCACTATTCCAATGGTTATATGGGAAATAGGCAAAGTCATGGCTATGAATCACCAACTTATAGAGAGGTTGTAAGAAACAATTCAGAGTGGGACAATGGGGAGGTGGCATTAGAACACCAGGACAGTGAGGATTTTCCAACTGTCAGGTGCTCGGAGAGATTGGCACAGTATTACACGGAGAAGGGGGAGTACAACAGGAATTATTATCCACACAAAAATAATTATTATTCCCACAAGAAGAATTCATACTAGATGGGGCAGCTATGGATGCTACCACTATAGTTAGTGACATTATTGTTCATCAAAAGGAAGGTTTTACCATATACAATTATTCGGATAGGATAATTTCGGATGATTATTTCAAACTATTTTCTAAAGGTGTTAAATTTATTCCGTTAACTACAGGGGATTTAGTGGATAATATTGTGGCTTTGAAATTCTATACTAGGAAATTAAATTTAGAAATTAGTTTGGAACAATTGGAGGAGAATAATTCAGTATCTCCAAACTTATATAATATGCCTAAGAAGAAGAGTATATACAATCCGCCATTGCATCCATTGGTTGAAACTTATGAGAGACTTGTTATGGAGGATATTTGTAGTCCATTTAAACACCACAAGAATATGGGTAGGTGGAACTTAACCAAGGGTGAATACGATTTATTGAATGACTTGAGAAGTGATAAAAATATACGTATCATGGTCCCTGATAAAGGGGGTGGTATTGTTATATTTCGTAGTATGGATTATTCAAATGAGATGTTGAAATTATTATTTGATGACAGTACTTATATAGGAACATCTAAAAATCAGATTAACATATCATATTCAAGGATAGATAGCTATCTTGAAGAATATGTTTTGGATGGTAGAATTAACAGGGAAACATATGATTTTTTATATAGAAAAAATCCGATAGTCCCTGTTTTCTTTGGTATTCCAAAGCTACATAAAAATATAAATAAACCACCCTTTATACCCATTGTAGCAGCAAGGGGGTCAAAAATCCATCCATTAACAGTATTTATTGATTCTCATGTACAGTATATAGTTAATAAGGTACCACATCTTTTGAAGGATTCGTGGGAATTTTTGAGAAGTATTAAATCAGAATTATATGATGAAAATATTATATTTCTAACAATTGATGTAAAGGATCTTTTTACTAGTATTCCCAAAGTGGAAGGTATGTTATTATTTGAGGAGGTTCTTTTTCAATTTTCGGAGTTGGAGAATGATATGGTAAAATTGATTTGTGAACTTATGGGTATAGTTTTGGATAATAATATTTTATGGTTTGATGGGGAATACTATCAGCAGATAAAAGGTGTCCCGATGGGAGCAACATGCTCACCAGTGTATACCAATTTGGTTTTATTGGGTTGGGAAATTGTACATGTCATGGGTAGTACATTTTGGCAAAATATTAGATTGTACATTAGATATCTGGACGATATCTTTATTTTATGGCGGGGGGTCTGGAAAATGAGATTCCAGAATTTATAGATCATTTAAACTCTAGTACAGATTTCTTTTTTTTTTTTTCAAAACAGGTTTATTGTTTTAACATATAAGAGAAATATCATAACAATTTTATACAAGTAATTAAAAATAGGTATTATTATAATATTCAACAAAACAACTAAAGTATTTACAAAGACATCCACTACAATCAGATCAATTAATTAAACTAAAATACCGTGCTATTGAAATTTGAATTTTTTTAACAAATTTTGTAAATTATCCCATACAATATAATAAGATGTTTTTCTAGTTGTTCTCGTCCTAATTGTGTTTATTTCCATATGGCACATTATATTCATAACATTTTTAAATTCATTGAACGAAGGAGGTGTATCTGAAATCCAATTTCTAGTTATTATTTTCCTAGCCACTGCTAGAATAGACCATAACAAGGGAAGCTTAACCTTTTTAACACATTGAGGTACAGGTGTGTTGAATAATATAAGAGATTTAGAAATAATGAAATTATCTGTAAAAAGAGCCTGCAAAAATTCATTAATTGACTTCCAGTATTCTTTCAATTTTATACAGTCATAAAACATATGAGCCCAGTCAGCATTAATTTCTACATTACATCTCTTACATAAATTATCTTTATTATTTATTTTATTCATCATCAAAGGTGTATTAAAAGATCTATGTAAAAAATTCCATGTATAAAGTCTCCAGACAATGGAAGACGTAGTTCTATAAGCAGATTCCAATATATATTGTTTATCTTGTTGATTTGGTGGGTCCCCATTAATAGAAGTGAAATAATTCCAGTATGAATCTACACTGTAAAAAGTTTCTTGTCTGATAATTTTATGTATGTATGAAAGTTTACCTTTATCAGAAACTTTATGTTGTAAATTTAATATCAAGTAATCAATCAGTGTTGGAATAGATTCTTTAACTGTTATAGACATTATTTCTATTTTATTAATGAGATGTTGTCTAAAGGTCTGAACCTCTAACCAGCAAGTTTCTCTTAGATCAAATTCTTGTTTTAAGAAATCTAGATTTTTAACTTTATTATCAGATATCAACTGATACCAGTACTTTAGATCATTATCTATAGCTAAATGAGTTCCTTCAGAAGTAGATGACAAAAGCATACTCTGAGTATACATCATAGGGAATACAATAAAATTCCATTCCCTATACTTAGGGTGCATGAATATAAAGTTACGATAGCTAATAATAATATTTAATGGGTAACAAATCATATGTTTAGGTGTAATAGGTGAAGTACAAAATTCCTTTAGTAACCATAACATGGAGTTATTTACAATCATATTTTTATGTGTTAAGGAGATTTTCATGAAGTGCATACTAATTAGCTCCCAATAATCTTTCCATTTTGCGACATATGACAGATCTATTAATAAAGTAATAACTTTTACAATAGAAGAGATAGTATATAAATTAAAGTCTGGAAAAGAAATACCCCCTTGAGACCAGCTATTAGTATGTTTCTTTAATGCAATCCTAGGTCTATTAGGTGCCCATAGGAAATTTAACATTAGTGTATTCAGTTTCTTGATAATTATTTTTGTAGGTGGAAGTATTATTGATTGTATTAAGTATAAAATCTTGGGGAATATTATCATTTTAATAATTGTAAGTCTCTCCTCCATAGTAAAAAACATATTATTCCAGGTATTAAAAAGATTTTGTATATTAAGAAACCAGGTATTATAATTATTATATATAATAGATTTAATATCTTTAGATAGTATTATACCTAAATAAGTTATCTGACCTGAATTGGGTACATATTTAGTAAAATCACTAATGAGAATATTTTTTCATGTATATATAGTATTTTAGTTTTTTCTTCATTGAATATTAAACCAGAAATATTTTTAAAATTCATCATTTTATCAAATAGAGACTGCATAGAAGAATTAGATCCTGCTGATGTAATTAGAACATCATCTGCAAAAAGTTGAATTTTGGATGTTGTATTTTCATCTATTTCAAAACCCTCTATGTCAGTACTGTTTCTGATCAAGTTAGCCCAAGGCTCCATTACTAAAGTGAATAATAGTGGAGAAAGTGGACATCCTTGTTTTGTACCTTTAAGAATGGGTATTTTTTGTGAAACATATGCTCCTACCTTAATATAAGCCAGCGTTCCTTTGTATAAATGCTCAATTAGATTTACAAATGCATCAGAGAAGTTTGTGGACTTCAGTAAGGTAAACAGATAGTCCCAACTTACTGAATCAAATGCTGAACTTATATCAAGACTAATAAGTGTTAAATCTTTTTTTTTCCTATTTGCAAAATCAATTAATGTTAAAGTTATTCTTATATTATCAAAAGTATTTCTATTTACAATGAAGCCTGTCTGATCTATATCTATAATGCCAGGAATGATTGTCTTCAATCTATCAGCAAAAATACTCATAAACATTTTATAATCAACATTGAGTAATGAGATGGGCCGATATGAAGAACATCTAGTTGGATCTTTATTAGGTTTTAAAATTGGTGAAATAAATGTATATTGCCAAGATGGGGGGTTATTAACTCAGTTTGGGCCAAACTAAAAACCTTATGTATTAATGAATATGTACTTTTAGAAAGGATTTTATATATCTCTGGTATAATACCATCATTACACGGTGCTTTGTTTAATTTAAGCTTATTTATTTGTGTAATAACTTCTGTATATGAAATACTCTTGTCCAATAGTTTAATCTGTTGTTTATTAAGCTTTTTATTCATGTTTGTGGTTATAAACTCCTTTATTTTATCTTTTGGTTCCATGTTAATGTTATTATGGTTAATTTTGTGAAAGTGATTTCTAAATTCATCTAGTATTTCTGGTATACTAGAAACATTCTTCTTTTTCCTTAGAGAAAAGATTTCTTTGATATGGTTTTGTTTATTCAACCTTTTTGTTTTATTTTTAAGTCTATGTAAGTATTTGGGGCTTATTGAATAAGACAAAAACTTGTATTTCTCTAAAGTTATTTTAACTTTATGAGTTAAAATTTCTTTGTATTTCTCATTTAGTTTGTTTATTTCTTCAATAACTTTCTTGTCCATAATATTTTCTTTATTATTATGTTTATGAGTCTAATTTACTTTGAATATCTAACAATTCCTTATCCCAAGATTTCCTTTTATTATTATACTATCTGATACTTTGCCCATATATATATGATTTAAGGCATCCCAAACATAAACAATGGAGACTTCAGGAGTATTATTTATGTCTAAAAATGTTTTACTTCTGAAAGTATATATTCTTTATAGTCTTTATAGTCTTTTAGTTGAGTTAAGTATGCTGGTATCCTTTTGATCTGAACATTATGAGTATTTTTTATCATGAATTCAAAAACAATTGAATTATGATCAGATATAGGACATGAAATGATTTTGGAATTAATTAAATCTGTTACCATCTGGTTAGAAATAAAGACCCTATCTATTTTTGAATAAGTTTTGTATCTGTTAGAAAAAAAGGTGTATGGTAATGATTTTAAATCTATCTGATTATTAATATCATTCAAATGATAAGAATTAGCAAAATCATTTAAATGTTTTGCATTAGATGTAATTCTTCTTTTCCCTATAGTGGTAGTATCACTTTCATGTAGTATACAATTAAAGTCACCAGCTAAAATAATATCCCCTATAGAGAATGATATGATCTTATCAAGATGATGTTTCACTGTATTAATACCAATTCCAGGTATCCAATATACATTAATTAAAGTATAAGTCTTCCCATTAATTTGTATTGTAACCATACAAAACATTCCTTTGTCATCCTGATAAGACTTAATGGTTTTAGGAATGGGAATACTTTTATTCCATAAAATAGCCACTCCTCTTTTTTTCTGAGTGTGCTCTGAACTAACCAATACTGTATATTTGTTTGTGGCTAGTTTATCAATATCTTTTTTTCAAGAGATGGGTTTCTTGCAGGAAGACTAAGTTGGCCTTATGTAAATTAATGTATCTTATTAGGCTTGCCCTTTTACACGGATTATTCAATCCATTAATGTTTAAAGAAATTCCTTTTAAAGATGTCATTTGGCATTTTTAAAACTCAAGAATCTTATGATCAAAATAACAAATAACAAGATAGATAATGTTACATCTTCTCCTTTAGGTGTACCTTTAAATATAGCTGTATTTATTGAATCTCTTATGGGATTTTGTATAGGATTCAATTTTGTTTGTAGTGACAATGAGACAATGAGTGTACAAAATATATTGTGGATGTCAAAACTATATACAAATAACAATGAACAAGTGAAAATAATGTAAGGATTAAACCTTGCATCCAGTCTGGAGTTATAAACTCCAACTTAGAGTAGTATTTATCACTCAAGTTAACCCCCTACCCTAAGTAGCAGTACCTCAGCTACCACCTTATCAATTTAATACTAGTTATATTTAACTGAGGTTAACAGTTTTCAATTCAATTATCTAGCAAGACAAGACTACACATTTGGTAAAACAGCATCATATAAACTAAAATAAACTTTTTTTTTAAAAAAACTGTTCATACTACTATATACATATATGTAATATAAAACACTTGTATTCAAATAGCATTCAAATAATATTGATGTTAGAAATCAAGAGGAGAGAAAAATAAGTTCTAACATTCATTTAAATCAAAAACTTTGGCTAATATGATTCAGACATTACATATATTAAGATGCATCTATTTTCTGTCATGTTAATGCAATTAACAGCTTCCAAAAAAAACCTTGAATTGCTTGTATATGAGCATTTACTCAAACTCATTATTGTCAATAGAATAAAATATTGTATTCATAGAAATTGTTATAAATCATACTGCATAGTTATGCAGATTCTCAGAAACACTTGCATTATTGTAAAAAAAAAAAAAAAAAAAAAGCCATCACACACACACACACACACACACACACACACACACACACACACACACACACACACACACACACACACACACACACACACACACACACACACACACACACACACACACACACACACACACACACACACACACACACACACACACACACACACACACACACACACACACACACACACACACACACATATATATATATATATATATATATATCTGATCTCACTGAGTTGTGTCCTTGTTGAGCACTATCCTACTTGCTGTCCCTACAATAAATCTGTCTGATTTATACAAAATAAAGCACAGCAAACACATTTTAGTAACCAGATTTTACAACCATGCTATACTACTGCTTTAAAATATATCACATGACAATTTCTTCCAGAATAGAGTTATAAAATTATTTATGCTTGTCAATCAGATGAATTAAATGAGTTATAGTAATGTATATGTTTGGAACATAAGTTTTTAACACAGATTATTATGCTGCTGTTAAGTAGATTTTCAAAAACACTTGAATAAATGTTTCATTTTCTATGCCTTCTAAAATAAGACATTTACTTACTACAAGAAACTGCACCATTTAAACTCATTATAACTGACATATTTTATGAATTATAACATAGATATTTAAGTAATATAAAATAACTCACATTTAGATGTTAAAGAGTTCATTTTCCTTCACATAGTCGCATTTGTATCATTTCTATTTCCTGGTAGAGTATTCTTCCTGAATCTGTGATGTGTCAGTGTGATATCTAGGTCAAAGGTTAGACTAACTGCTTTCAGCTTCTCTGTGAGAATTCTGAGAGTTGAAGCTTTTGAAGTAGCTCATGGACACTGTGCATGAGACAGCCCACATCCCAGATTGTCTCCCTTAACATTTTGGCGGGAAACTTATTAAAAACTAGTGACAAACATTCATTTAGCAGTGTAAATGCATCTAAACATGACACAACCTTCACAATGTATTTTACAGGTTATTAAAGCCTCTATGTAAGTGAAATTAAGCCCAAAATTATTAATAAGTAATAAAACTCAATATTTTTGTCCCAACTCAATTTTTATGCAAATCTTATTATTTACTGTGTCTATATGATCAAAAGCATTTCTATATATTAATAAAGAAAAGAAAAAGAGTGTAGAAAATAAAAGGGTGTAAGGCAGAAATAAAAAAAATGTAAGAGAAAGCTATAAGAAGTATATACAATGGAATATTACTTACTGTTTATATTAATAGAGTTAAAACTAAAACATATTATTTACTATTATTTAGTTCTAATTATTATTAGTTAAAGCATGACAGATTATTTACAAACAAGCATAAGCAGTATAATCAAGAAAGTATAATTAGGAATAGCATTTGAAGAACATATAAACTTTTTACAAGGAATAAATATGTTATTATTCTATTAATCATATTTTCATTACTCTTCTCTCCCTGCCCTCCCCCACCCTTTACCCACTACATAATCTAAATAGAATGTCATTGTTTAAACAAAGAAAAGAAGAAAAGGAGAAGAAAAAAAAAAAAAGATAAACCCCGGGATTCATGAAGCTCGGCGCAAGGCCGGTGTAAGGCTTGCGCCGGTGGTGCAGTGAATAGTCGGCGTAGTAGCGCCATATGCAATGTAATGAGTGCGCGCCGCAACCACAGACACGTGCGTAGGGCACGTGAGCGAGCCCAAGTAGGATGCGTCCGGAGGCGTGGCCAAGCCGGCAGGCGATGAGCAACCTAAAGTGCTGACTTCCACAGTCCGCCCATAATAGTAACCGCACCAGCCAGGGCCCGTGGAGAATGAAACGTACGCAGACTATGCAACATAGTACCCGTCCCAACAAAACGGAGAACCAAACATTAACCCACGAAGCCCTAAGTGTACCCGTCCAAGGAACAAAGGATACGCGCAATACCGTGTCCGTCCCGCAATGCACTGTCAGTGGGCATACCCAGGGAAGGTGTACCGCAGCATGTCAGCGCGCCGCACCGACATAGAAGTAGCGACATGGGCATGGTCACCAGCAGTAGTGAGAGTACACAGCCGGGTAGCCATGTCGATATAACAACAAGAAGGAAACAAGATACCCTAAACACAGGCAAACATGTGCATAGAAACATGTACCACACCCAGCAATGTGCTCGTCGCATACACATAGGACGGCGTATGTCTAAGCGTAATATCCAGATGCAGAACTCATGCATGCAAATGTAATACACAATAGCCCCGTCATAGCATGTAACCCGCACCCATGTATGACCGTGCACCCAACCCAGCTAGCAGCCTTGCGCAGCTACACACCTACACACAATGGGCATACCTGAAATGTGGTAAGAAGTATTGTCCTAGGCAGTGCCACGCGGGCAAATATGTACCCCACATGTTAACAACCCACCTCAGGTACAGATATCCAAATGGCTGCATGTGAATGTGTCGGCAGAATGTGTACATCCCGCATGTGGTATGGACCTGTCAAAACCCCATAGGTGTGCACACGCCACAGTGCCCATAACTGTACACATCTGGACAAGGCGGTATGTTCAGCCACCGTACTGATGATTAGCTATGCAGACATGTCAAACACAACACATATAGCGGAACATCTGCCTACCAAACAGGATGCCCTAACAGGGTGCCACAGGCACAGAAGGGGAAGGTGGGACATCACATGTTGAGAGTAGCGTTTCCGGACGGCCAAACACCCACGGCCAACGCAAAGGACGGAATAACATGCATATGCCTGGATGGATGGGTATGTCATAGCATGGGAATAGGCCAAGCCATCCACCATAATAGCCATGTGTACCACATACAAACAGCCAGTAACACGCAGTAGTAATGCATGAAGGCATACACGACTGTGGGAATAGCACAGGACATACGGCACGTGCCAAGTGTAGATGCATGACACAAAAGTCCAGGATGGGGCCCCCTGCAAAGAGGAACATGTGCCAACCCCACCTCCCACAGATGTACCGGCAGTGAAAAAACATGCCAAACACACACCAACACTACCGTCCATCCCACGACAGCAACGGAGGCTGGTCAAAGACCACCATGACGCGCGCACAAACAGGGACACGTGTAACCATTGCCTTAACGCCCCCCCTTAGGCCAAAGAATAATAGAATGGACATATGCATGTAATGCTGTGAAGGATGTGTGGTAGTCCTCAGCATCACACAGGTAGGTACACAGATACACTGTAATCAACCGTGACGTATGTGCACTGTAGACAGCATACCTGCAGGTAATACAGAGGTCAATCACGTGCCACAGAAATATACACATGAGAAAGAGGATAGGGGATAGACAAGTGTGAATGGGACAAACCATGAACATAGGTTCATAGGTCCATAGGTACAGAGTAGGTTATCTACCCAAGGGCAGCCATAACCCTAGGCCATAGTTAGGTTTCCTTTGCCAACCCCCCAGTCTGGAGATAAAATGCCTATTATATTGCTGTACCTCTGTCAAGCAGTGACAATGATGTAATCCCTGGGGTATATTCGCAATCCCCCATCCAACGGACAAGATCCCCCTCGAACAAGGCTAACAAGGTTCTCTGCCTCACATGTACTGTGATGTAGATCCACAGCATAGTGAGTGTCTGGGTGATGTATGTGTCACTCCAACACATTCCATTAATGACCGTGTCAAGGTTCACGTCACCTTCACTTGTGGTTCCGAGGGATGTAGATCCAGTAGGGGAAGCATAGTCATCAAATATGGGTCGACATGGCCACGTATGTCAGGCACAGGTCAACACTGAACAAGAGGTATGTGACTGAATGGAGCAGGAGTCCTTACAGTGGGGCAGCATAACACAAATCCCTGACAC
The DNA here is from genome assembly GCF_019279795.1 of Protopterus annectens. NCBI lineage: Eukaryota > Metazoa > Chordata > Ceratodontiformes > Protopteridae > Protopterus > Protopterus annectens. Next base: position 202,020,539 of record NC_056742.1, read on the forward strand.
CCTGCATCTGTCTGACGATTAACCTATGGGGCCTTCCCAGCTGCTGTAGGTGTCGGGTCAGATACCTTCCGAATGGGGCAATGTACTCAATCATAGGTGTAATGAGTAATGAGTACAAGGAGACGATGACCTACCCTGATCTAGATGTGAATCCCTGCACGATCAGGTGGGCAATGTAGAAGTTCTACTGAACCACGATAGCAACGTGTGTGTCGAACGAATGGTGACTGACAACCTGGGTCCCCAGATCCCTGGTAATTCCCCCCGTGCTCAGTGGACTGCCACCCATATGCCGGACAGGGGTGACCTCGTTCTTCCCGACGGGTATGACTATGCATTACCTGGCATTTAGCTGTAGGCCATGTCCCTGACAGCAGATATCCATATCTGGGAGGCCCCTTTGAAGGATATCTGTGTCAGATGTCCGTCCCACTATGGCACCTGGTTCGCAGTCATCTACAAACAATGTCTGCCATAACACCCCTGTGTGTGCTTGTACTGTGGAAATGTAGATATAGAAAAAGAGTGGACCCAGGGCAGAGCCCCGTGGGACACCGCCTGTGACAGGCACTATGTCCGACATGCTGCCAGCAACTATGACCGTGTGGGTTGTGTCACCTAGCCAGTGTGCAACCCATCCTGCGATGTACGTGTTCACATCCAAGCCGATGGGTTTATCAATGATACCCGAGGGGGGTATTGCGTTGAAGGCCTTTGCCAGGTCGAGGTAGGCTGTATGGACTGCATGACCCTCATCAATGGCCTCGGTGACTGTCCCTAAAACGTCAACCAGGATTTAAACGCATGAACCGCCCCTGACCAAGCCAAACTGGGTTGGATGCAAAGTATGCAGGTCCCCTATGTCGTCATCTACGGGCCGCAGTATGATCCCTCCCCATGTCTTTGCAGATAAGTCTTCTCATGGTAACGGGACGGTAATAACCAGGGTCAGTGGAGGCACTGGCCCTGTGAAGTGGGCCTACAGTCGCCGTGCGCCACAACTTGGGTACATTACCCGAGGTGAGGCTAAGAATAAACAGCTGTCCTAACTGTGGGTCTAATTCCTCAATGAGATCGCGGAGTACACAGTCGGGACACCAGCTGGTCCCATGGATGCTGTGTTCACTACCTTGGAGAGAGCATGTCCCACCCGTGCGTTACAGAACATTCGGGGACCACAAACCGCTGGTACAGACATCTCTCCATGTGGGGGGAGGGGGTGGAGATGTCTTCACCGAACCTGTCAGCCCGTATGTTGGCAATGTGTGTATGTTCAGTAAACTCCACATCATTGTGAACTCAGTCAGAGCATATGTGGGAGTTACCTCCCAGGTGTCCAGCATAGCAAACGAAGGCCGTATGAGTGTCTGTTTAGTCCTTGGAGATATATCTGTGGAACCTGCCCCAGACTATGTCATGACAGCCTGTAGCTCTTCACATATGATGAGCAAGGGTGTCATACCTCACAAGGTGTCAGCTCTGCCTTGTAGTAGCCACCTCCTCTCTTTGTACAGCTTGTGTATGGCTGGGATACACCACACCAGATGCTTGGCATTGGTACAATGAACCACAGTTGGGTAGGGGAATGCCTGATCCATGCAGTCCTGTAGGTGCCGGTACAGGGCATATGTAAGTGATGCAGTGGCTTGAGTAATGTTGACCACTGGCTCAGGGTCCTTAAAGGAGACCACAGTAGTGTTCAGAATTGTGAATTCGCCCTTTGAGAAAGCCATGTGTATGGTAACCGGCAACACCCACAGCAACCTATGTCAATAGCAGAAGCCATTGTCCAAATAACATAGATTAATGTCAGTATTACAATATGTATTATTATACATGTATTGACACGTGTCTGCTAATTACACTTGCAAATGGCCGGTAAGACCGGGCCAAAGTACTCGTGACTTACCTGTTATGGTGATGTCATTCCGACAATAAAGTGGCGATACTTCCCTACTGGGACCTCTGGGGATTATTTAAAGCGGTTGTTAACCTGCATCATTGGATGTACACCATTTGGTTCCGGATTTGGAAAACATGGTTCCCGTAGCACTACACACTATGGGTAGTCAAGCAGACATCCGCGATTGGTGAACATACAGCAGCAGTCAAAACCACTGGCCACATGGACACAGTCCGACAAGCTCTACACTTTACATATGCACATTGGTGTCCATTGTAGGACCCAAAAATTGTCCCGTACGGAATACCTGCCAGCCTTCATCGTCCAACCAGGAGAAGCGTCAGTCGTGACCACGGCACAGCTAGACATATGCACCACTAGCGTGTTTAATGTTGATGACAAGTGTCCATGAAATGCAGGACATATGCACAGAAATCCCCAGAGTTCCGAGTCCATAGAAGTGCGTCCACATCCCAGTCCCGCACACATGAAGGATGTGTAATGGGTACTGTCGAGTGTTGCAGCCAAGGGATCCTGGGTATGTAGAAACAGGGCCCGGTGTTGTTTGGCAGATAATCCGTCGTCCCGCCCCGTGGGAGGGATGTGGGCGTAGCACCTGCCTTACTCCCCACTAATAATTTAAAGCAACCACCGGAGAATGCTAAATGCAGGTGTGAAATGTGTACAGCCCTATACCAGTGTCCAGTAGGCAATTCTCATGGATGGACAAGCGTACGACTAAGATGGCACCCATAACTGCAAACCCGGTGGAATTACACAGCCGCAGTAAGGCATAACACAGGAAATACACATAGGGAGTGCAGTTGACATTCCCCATACAAAGTTGGACCGCCATGGGAACACCGGCGTACACAGCACTCAATCTGCCAGCAACAAAATGGGGATCACTTGCTACCATACTGCGGAACAGATGGGCGACCTGTGGAACACATAGTAATGGCACACCAACAACGTCAACTAGGATATGTAAACCATGGCGTTCCCACCCATAAAGAAAACATGCTTCAATGAATACATAGGGGATCAACATGTTCTGGTGGTGTTATGTTGAAAATACAGTGACGGATATTTCCTATTGGGACGTCTGAGGTTTATTTAAAGCAGTTGCTAACCTGCATCTTTGTACACCATTTGTTCTCAGTTCTAAAACACCTGGTTTACGTAGCACCACGTAGAATGGGTAGTCAAACAGACATCCGCGATTGGGGAACATACAGCAGCAGTCAAAACCACTGGCCAGTTGGACACAGTCCAGCAACATCTAACTTTACATATGCACATTGGTGTCCATTGTAGGACCCAAAACTTTATCCTAACAGAATTCCATCCAGCCGTTACCATTCACCAGATGACACGATAGCCGTGACTACGGCACAGTTAGACATATGCACCACCAGCGTGTTTAAGGTTGATGACAGGTGTCCATGAAATGCAGGACATATGAACAGAAATCCCCAGATCGATGAGTCCATACATGTGCGTCCACATCCCAGTCCCGCACACATGAAGGATGTGTAATGGGTACTGTCGAGGGTTGCAGCCATGGGATCTTGGGTATGCAGAAATGGGGCTCGGTGTTGTTTGGTAGATAATACATTGTCCCGCCCCGTGGGAGGGATGTGGGTGTAGCACATGACCTACTCCCCACAAATAATGCAAAGCATCCACCGGATAATGCCAAATGCAGGTGTGGAATGTGTACAGGCCATAACAGTGTCCATTAGGCAATCCCCATGGATGGACAAGCCTACGACCAGGATGGCACCCATACCTGCAAGCCCGGTGGAATTACACAGCTGCAGTAAGGCATAACACAGGAAATGCAGATGGCAACTACAGTAGACACTCCACATAGAAATCCAGACCACCGTGCAAATACCAGCGTACACAGCACTCAATCTGCCAGCAACAACATGGGGATTACTCGCTGCCATACTGCGAAACAAATGGGCGACCTGTGGAACACATACTAATGGCACACCAACAACGTCAACTAGGGAGGTCATAGGATGTTTAAACACTGGCGTTCCCACTTATAAAGAACATCCTTCAATGAATTAATAGGTTCTACATGTTCTGGCTGTGTTATATTGACAATACAGTGGCGTATATGTCCTACTGGGCCTTCTGAGGATTAGTTAAAGCATTTGCCAACCTGCAGCATTAGATTAACACCATTTGGGTTAATCGTAGTAGAACATGGGTGTCGTAGCACTACATAATATGGGTAGGCAAACACACATCCGTGATTGGGGAACATACAGCAGCAGTCAAAACCACTGGCCAGATGGACACAGTCCAACATGTTCTACACTTTACATATGCACATTGGTGTCCATAGTAGGACCCCAAAAATGTATCCGTACGCAATGTCAACCGGCTGCGATCAGGAGACCCAGATGAAGTGACAGCCGTGACTACGGCACAGCTACATATATGCACCACCAGCGTGTTCAAGGTTGATGACAACTGTCCATGAAATGCAGGACATATGAACAGAAACCCCCAGATTGTCGAGTCCATAGAAGTGCGTCCACATCCCATTCCCGCACACATGGAGGATGTGCAATGGGTACTGTCGAGGGTTGCAGCCATGGGATCATGGGTATGCAGAAATGGGGCTCGGTGTTGATTGGCAGATGATCCGTTGTCCCGCCCCGTGTGAGGGATGTGGGTATAGCATATGCGTTACTCCGCACTAATAATGCAAATCATCCACCGGAGAATGCTAAATGCAACTGTGAAATGTGTACAGCCCTATACCAGTGTCCATTAGGCAGTTCCCATGGATGGACAAACGTACGGCCAAGATGGCACCCATAACTGCAAACCCGGTGGAATCACACAGCTGTAGTAAGGCATAACACAGGGAATACAGATAGGGACTACAGTAGAGACTCCACATACAAAGTCAGACCGCCGTGCGAATACCGGCATACACAGCACTCAATCTGCCAGCAAGAGAATGGGGATCACTCGCTTCCATACCACAGAACAAATGGGCGACCTGCGGAACACATACTAATGGCACACCAACAAAGTCAACTAGGAAGGTTATAGGATGGTTAAGCTATGGCGTACCCACATATAAAGAACATCCTTCAATGAATTAATAGGATCTACATGTTTTGGTTGTGTCATTTTGACAATACAGTGGCGGACATTTCCTAATGGGACATCTGAGGATTAGTTAAGGCATTTCCTAGTCTGCATCATTGGATTTACACCATCCGGTCTCAGTTTAGAATAACCTGGTTAACGTAGCACTACATAATATGGGTAGCAAGCAGACATCCACGATTGGGGAGCATACAGCAGCAGGCAAACCCACTGGCCAGATGGACACAGTCCAACAAGGTCTACACTGTACATATGCACAATGGTGTTCATAGTAGGACCCCAAAGATTCATCCGTACGCAATGTCAACCATCTGCGATCGACAGACCCAGAAGAACTGACAGCTGTGACTACGGTACAGTCAGACATATGCACCCCCAGTGTGTTCAAGGTTGATGACAACTGTCCACGGAATGCAGGACATATGAACAGATATTCCCAGATTGTAGAGTCCATAGACGTGCGTCCACATCCCATTCCCGCACACATGACGGATGTGTAATGGGTGCCGTCGAGGGTTGCAGCCATGGGATCCTGGGTATGCAGAAACGGGGCTCGGTGTTGTTTGGCAGATAATATGTTCTCCCGCACCGTGTGAGGGATGTGGGAGTAGCACGTGCCATACTCCCCACTAAATGTGCAAAGCATCCACCGGCTAATGCTAATTTCAGGTGTGAAATGTGTACTGCTCTATACCAGTGTCCAGTAGGCAATCGCTAGGGATGGACAAGCGTAGGACCAAGATGGCACCCATAACTGCAAACCTGGTGGAATCACACAGCTGCAGTGAGGCATGACACAGGAAATACAGATAGGGACTACAGTAGACACTCCCCATACAAAGCCAGACCACTGTGCGAATACCGGCGTACACAGCACTCAATCTGCCAGCAACTAAATGGGGATCACACGCATCCATACAGCGGAACAAATGGGTGACCTGCGGAACACATACCAATGGCACAATATCAACGTCAGCTAGGAAAGTCATACGATGGTCAAACTATGGCGTTCCCACCTATGAAGAACATCCTTCAGTGAATTAATAGGATTAATGTCAATTGACCATGGAATACGCCTAATCAACATCAAAGACCCGCTGGCACATTATGGCACACAAACCAAGTCACACATAGGTAGATGAAACAGTCAACGTAGACATTGTCCACGACAGGTTACATATGGTATACAAAGGTTACTTCATAGACATGTAAGCGCTTTCACCCGTAGGCTCTGTGAGACTTACACATAACATAGAAGCATCCAGGCTTTAAATATCCCCCCTACACTTCCATTTGTTACTTTCTCAGCAAACAATGAACATGTAACCACAGCATAGAAAGCACAGACGCAATGTTAACTACACACACATATATTAACATCACAGAAAGCATCCTATTAACACATGTATTATATGATATTGTACTATGCCGAATACCCATCAATCAATGATCTAACAATATATATAGAAGATATGCATATCATATCACTGTAATACAGTAGTACAGAACTGAAAGAGTGGACAAATGTGTGTTAACTCTACATCTGTACCTAAACTACATTCCTGTTACAGGGGTTTGATCCACCTGCTTCTCAAAATAGGCCTCATCAGTGTTCCATCAGCCAGCCCTGGTGTGTGGCCAACCCTCCACCTAATAATCCATCTAAATCTGCATTCTATAGCATACCTGATGAGGTCCCCTCTCTGGTATTATAACCTAGACGTCATAAAACACCGAATGTAGACGTATGCCTTGTGATGTGCTCATAGCCGGCCATAGGCATACGCCAATCCTGCGGCTGCCCAGGGTGCTGCACTAGTAGGGCCACCTGTCTAGTAGGTGTGTCATGTAGGTATACCAAGATGGGGGCACCATGTGCTGTGGTGGTGGGCGCCATGGAGCCCTACAGCCTAGGGCAGCAGTCGATCTAAGGCCGCTGCCGTAGGAGGGGTAGTACGGTCTGCAGGTATGTGCAGACGTGCACATGAAACAGCGGCCCACAACGATTACCCATAGTGGCGACACCTGCACAGATGGCTATAGCGGGACACACACACAGCCATGCATACAGCACAGGTAGACATACACACACCATAAATAGGCAATTACACACAAGGTGTATGGCGTGTACGGGTACAGTGTCAGTGCAGCAAGGATAGCTGTCTGCCACGATATCCAGCAGATGTCTTTAGGGTGTTCTGGAATACGGACGGTGCATGGACAATGAGTGGATATGCAACGTACCACAGTTCTATGTGTCAGCCGTGCAAATATGCGATACATGGGAAAGACAGCTGTCCATGCAAGGGCAGCACTACGGGCACAACATAGATACGTAGATATACAATGACAGAGATACAGACGGACACATGTGGCAGGCCCGTGAGTGTAATGTACACAGCACCACCCCACCACACCATAGCAGGGTGCACGTGGAGAACATGCTACGGAGGTCGCCAACCACAGCAGGCACACAAGCAGTACACGAGCTGCGTCTCACCATCCACAAACACAGGGATGGCGGCAGGATATGAGTGTTCTGCGGAAACGTCAAAGCCATACCCTATGAACCCATGCAGCTGGGAGCACGGACACACACACACGTGGCAGGCATGGTGATTGACCACACCCCACATACCCAACCGCACAAAAGTATGACACAGGTATGGAATGCTTATGGACCACCGAACACACCACCGTCAGAGGCACATGTACAGGTGGGTGACAACATCCGTAAAGGAATGGCCGCTGATAGCCAAGGTATGTGTTGCGAAGCGTCTAAAAGCATGTTCATCTGCAGAGGCAGCCGGAAACACACACACACACACACACACGGGAAGGGCCGAGAGTCGAACCTACGCCTACCTACATGAACTCACTACAGCATGAAGCATTTACAGAACACGCTACCAAGATTACTGAGCACAGCGCTGTCAGAGGCATACTTCTAGGCGGGTGACATCACCCGTAAGAGAATAGCTGGTAATAGGCAAGGTATGTGTTGCGAAGCATCTAAAAGCATGTTCATCTGCAGAGGCAGCTGGAAACACACACACACACACACACACAGGGAAGGGCCGAGAGTCGAACCTACGCCTACCTACATGAACTCACTACAGCATGAAGTATTTACAGAACGCACTACCGAGATTACTGAGCACAGCGCTGTCAGAGGCATAATTCTAGGCGGGTGACATCACCCGTAAGAGAATAGCTGGCAATAGGCAAGGTATGTGTTGCGAAGCATCTAAAAGCATATTCATGTGCAGAGGCAGCTGGAAACACACACACACACACACACAGGGAAGGGGCCGAGAGTCGAACCTATGCCTACCTACATTAACTCACTACAGCATGAAGCATTTACAAAACCCGCTACCGAGATTACTGAGCACAGCGCTGTCAGAGGCATACTTCTAGGCAGGTGACATCACCCGTAAGAGAATAGCTGGCAATAGGCAAGGTATGTGTTGCGGCGCCTAAAGCATGTTCATCTGCAGAGGCAGCTGGAAACACACACACACACACACACACACACACACACACACACACACACACACACACACACACAGGGAAGGGCCGAACCTACGCATACCTACCTGAACTCACTACAGCATGAAGCATTTACAGAACGCGCTACCGAGATTACTGAGCACAGCGCTGTCAGAGGCATACTTCTAGGCGGGTGACATCACCCGTAAGAGAATAGCTGGCAAAAGGCAAGGTATGTGTTGCGAAGCGTCTAAAAGCATGTTCATCTGCAGAGGCAGCTGGAAACACACACACACACACACACACACACACAGGGAAGGGCCGAGAGTCGAACCTACACCTACCTACATGAAATCACTACAGCATGAAGCATTTACAGAACGCGCTACCGAGATTACTGAGCACAGCGCTGTCAGAGGCATACTTCTAGGCGGGTGACATCACCCGTAAGAGAATAGCTGGCAATAGGCAAGGTATGTGTTGTGAAGCGTCTAAAAGCATGTTCATCTGCAGAGGCAGCCGGAAACACACACACACACACACACACAGGGAAGGGCTGAGAGTCGAACCTACGCCTATCTACATGAACTCACTACAGCATGAAGCATTTACAGAACGCTACCGAGATTACTGAGCACAGCGCTGTCAGAGGCATACTTCTAGGCGGGTGACATCACCCGTAAGAGAATAGCTGGCAATAGGCAAGGTATGTGTTGCGAAGCGTCTAAAGGCATGTTCATCTGCAGAGGCAGCTGGAAACACACACACACACACACACACAGGGAAGGGCCGAGAGTCGAACCTACGCCTACCTACATGAACTCACTACAGCATGAAGCATTTACAGAACGCGCTACCGAGATTACTGAGCACAGCGCTGTCAGAGGCATACTTCTAGGCGGGTGACATCACCCGTAAGAGAATAGCTGGCAATAGGCAAGGTATGTGTTGCGAAGCGTCTAAAAGCATGTTCATCTGCAGAGGCAGCTGGAAACACACACACACACACACACACAGGGAAGGGCCGAGAGTTGAACCTACGCCTACCTGCATGAACTCACTACAGCATGAAGCATTTACAGAACGCTACCAAGATTACTGAGCACAGCTGTCAGAGGCATACTTCTAGGCGGGTGACATCACCCGTAAGAGAATAGCTGGCAATAGGCAAGGTATGTGTTGCGGCGTCTAAAGCATGTTCATCTGCAGAGGCAGCTGGAAACACACACACACACACACACACACACAGGGAAGGGCCGAGAGTCGAACCTATGCCTACCTACATGAACTCACTACAGCATGAAGCATTTACAGAACGTGCTACCGAGATTACTGAGCACAGCGCTGTCAGAGGCATACTTCTAGGTGGGTGACATCACCCGTAAGAGAATAGCTGGCAATAGGCAAGGTATGTGTTGCGAAGCGTCTAAAAGCATGTTCATCTGCAGAGGCAGCCGGAAACACACACACACACACACAGGGAAGGGCCGAGAGTCGAACCTATGCCTACCTACATGAACTCACTACAGCATGAAGCATTTACAGAACGCGCTGCCGAGATTACTGAGCACAGCGCTGTCAGAGGCATACTTCTAGGCGGGTGACATCACCCGTAAGAGAATAGCTTGCAATAGGCAAGGTATGTGTTGTGAAGCGTCTAAAAGCATGTTCATCTGCAGAGGCAGCCGGAAACACACACACACACACACACACACACACACACACAGAGGGAAGGGCCAAGAGTCGAACCTACGCCTACCTACATGAACTCACTACAGCATGAAGCATTTACAGAACGTGCTACCGGGATTACTGAGCACAGCACTCTCAGGAGGCATACCCCTAGGTGGGTGGTATCACCTGCAGAGGCAATGCAGCCGATAGGGAATGAAGACAGAGTGCGCAGTCACACAGCCTGTTACCATCCCAAGGTGGCCGTACAGTAACACGGTAGTGCTGCAGTCGGGAATACCAAATAACTACGGAGCAGTACATCACGACATGAATACGGGATGCACCACATGACAGTATACCCTATCAGAGGGCATCCGGCGTGCAGGATGTAGGCAGCCAATGTGGCATGATAGCCACATATGAGTCACCTGGATGGTCACCATGGCTATGCAGGATGTCATTGGCCATGGCTACACGCCTAGTAGCAGACATCGGTGCTGACTGTCGTGTGTACCCCCGACAGGTGTACTGGCCATGCCTCTCACACCTAGCGGTTGCAAAGGGGAGACAGACATGCTCACGGGGTATCAACGCAGTCAGCCACGGTGTGCACTGTACTGTGTGTCCATCTACACAGCTGCTTACATGGCATGCTCAGACACTTAGAATCGGCACAGAGCAGACATGCATACACATGGGGCGACGGCATGGGAGGCAGACTGTGGACCGTCGTGTGTGTCCAGCCACACAACAGCAACCCAGCCATGCCACAGACGTGGCAGTTGCGAAGGGGAAACAGTCATGCACCTGGGGTATCAATGCATTCGGGCGCGGTGTGCACTGTACTGTGCGTCCATCTACACAGCTGCTTACTGGGCATGCTCAGACACTTAGAATCGGCACAGAGCAGACATGCATACACATGGGGCAACGGCATGGGAGGCAGACTGTGGACCGTCATGTGTGTCCAGCCACACAACAGCAACCCGGCCATGCCACAGACGTGGCAGTTGCGAAGGGAAAACAGGTATGCACCCGGGGTATCAATGCAGTCGGGCGCGGTGTGCACTGTACTGTGTGTCCATCTACACAGCTGCTTACTGGGCATGCTCAGACACTTAGAATCGGCACAGAGCAGACATGCATACACATGGGGCGATGGCATGGGAGGCAGACTGTGGACCGTCGTGTGTGTCCAGCCACACAAAAGCAACCCGGCCATGCCACAGACGTGGCAGTTGCGAAGGGGAAACAGGCATGCACCCGGGGTATCAATGCAGTTGGGCGCGGTGTGCACTGTACTGTGTGTCCATCTACACAGCTGCTTACTGGTTATGCTCAGACACTTAGAATCGACACAGAGCAGACATGCATACACATGGGGCGACGGCATGGGAGGCAGACTGTGGACCGTCGTGTGTGTCCAGCCACACAACAGCAACCCGGCCATGCCACAGACATGGCATTTGCGAAGGGGAAACAGGCATGCACCCGGGGTATCAATGCAGTCGGGCGCGGTGTGCACTGTACTGTGTGTCCATCTACACAGCTGCTTACTGGGCATGCTCAGACACTTAGAATCGGCACAGAGCAGACATGCATACACATGGGGCGATGGCATGGGAGGCAGACTGTGGACCGTCGTGTGTGTCCAGCCACACAACAGGGACCCGGCCATGCTCACACACGTAGTATGTGCTACGCGCCGTCCGGCATGCAGACAGAGTGCACACACCGCAAGTCATGGCCAGGTAAACCCGTACACACGCACAGGGTGCACACACATGCAGTCACACGTACACACACAGATGACAGCACAGGCGCCATGGGTGCAGGCTGAACATGTACACACCGAAGTGAACACTGTAGCTGCTATGCCAGCACCATGTCATTTGTGCAGCAGTATGCCTCACGGTCCAGAAACTGCATGTGACATATGTCCAGAAGACTATGTGGCGGTGTACGTCCGTCGTGCAGAGTACACATGTACTATCAATGATCCCACAGGTGTGATGTAGTCCACCCGTACTGGTATACACAGACAGGCGTGCTCCACACATGCCACGGGCCTGACACAGGTATGACACATGACTGCAGCTGTACCACAGTGAAACAATGTCCGGATATGTCACATATGTGGATTCCAGGCTGTGTGCATGGACTGCACGCAGGACACATACGAAGCCTGTGATGTACCACATGCATGACACAGGCGTACGCGGTAATACACACACGAAGGGAAGGCGGACACATGTCTGTGGTACGCACCCCCTACAGGGTGTGGCGGTGTTCACAGGGACACATACCCTTGTATAGTTTGCCTGTGACAGCTGTGATACCAAACCACAGTCCATGTTCCATGCATGTTGACACACATGTCACAACGTAGCAATGCATACACACATGGCAACAGGGGATACATGTGACACGTGTACTGTGCACGGTGCAGCCATGCAGGGGCAGTGTCTGGTGTCCGTAACAGTTGCAACCCCCTCCCACATGCATACCCATCATGGGGGCCGTCATATGGTGGCATAGTAACAGCACGCATGGCAGTCTGTGTGTACACCATTTGTTTAAACACCTGTCCACATGCATGTGTACAGGTGCTGGTCACAGGTGTGTCACACACCGTCCTACCCTGCCATGTGCATACAGTCCGCTATGTCGCCTTTACATGACAGCGCTGCCATGATGCATACCCATCGGCCATGCGGGTTCGACCATATGTCACATTGCCACTGTAACCCCTACCACCACCCAAGTGCAGATATTGGCATAGCTGTCGGATACAGTGGTAGTACGCAGGATGCACCACATACCACTGCACGCCTGCACAAATCCCATGTAGCGGGTGTGGCATACCTAGCACAAACATGTGTGCAGGAATGTGTGCCCATGTATGCCACAGATCGGGGGAACTATGTGCCACGTGCCACACATCACTGTACACCATGGTAGAGCTCTGTACCTACCTCAGTGTGGGGTGCACCGATGTGGATGGTATAGTACATGCAACATGTCATCCCTCCATGTAGACATGTGTGGCCACCACCATGTCAGTGTGTCGACATGTGTGTATGTCTGCTGCCTGTTGAGAGGGTGTATGCAGATATCGTGTTGTGACTGGACACTGACCACACAGGGTGACCATCTAGTAGTGGTGCTGCATTGTACAGCCCTGTCATTTCCATACTGTGAGCCTTACTGGCCGCCTGTGCAAGACCACCCCCTGTGACATGGCGCGTCGGTGCATTGTCTTGTGAGGGTGCCGACCACACAGACAGGTGTCCCCATCTGCACACAATGGTGTGTGTGCCATAGAGGTGTACGGCCTGCGAATGCGGGAATATTCCTATACCGGTACAGCAGCCGACTGTCGAACACTGTGCACCACAGCTGACAGGTGACACCTGCGGTCAGTAGCCAGCACACTGCGTATGACACCTGCAAAATGTCACTATACCTGTACTGTGTCATGCCATGTATGTGATGTCTCTGTCCACTGTAGCCTGTGGCACCGACCACAGGCGTCAGGTGCAGTATATGTGTGGACATGTGCGTCATGTACCGTGTAAGCAACATTACACTGTATCCGGCTCCGTGCTCCGCAGGTTTATGTGTATGACCTCTCTTCCTGCAATCCTGACTGTCTGTTCTCTACATCACAAAAGCTCTGCACCTGCTCCCATAGTCTTCCCACATTGATAAAGTACATGTATACTCAATGGAGCACTATACTGTCCTAGAATCCCCTTGTGTGCCCACTTCCCTATAGGTGCCTTCTGACCCGATTACACAGCAAATGCATTCACATCCTCTGGCATGTCGACGGGTCAATTGCTAGTGACCTCTCCTGTTCAGATGGTGAATCTGGGCGTCCTGGCCACTGTTACAGGTGCCTCATGGACACGGGCAAGCCGCACCTCCCCCAATGAACATAATACATGTGACAGACGCAACAATATAGCCAGACAGGGGGCTGTGCTCTCTCCAACCATGACCGGCAAGAACACGCGGGAGGGGAAGGACACAATGCACACCACATACCCAGTGTCACATGTGACTATCGCAAATGCTAATCAAACACATGAACACACTAAGACATACCTGGAGGCACTGTAGGACATGTCACGAACCTAATGAGCCCTCTGAAGCAGACACACAAGCTACTGCCTCCACAAGACATAGGACATGCAACACATAGTTCTCAACGTCAGTGTGCTAACCTGGCAGAGCCCCAAAGGCGACACACACACTGCCAGACACACATGTAATGGGTGACGCCACTGCCAGACACACCGACGTCCCACCCACCATACTGAACAAGGGAATGATCACAGTGGGCTGCCTGCCGGGCGCTGGAATACACCACATAACACACACACTCAGGTCACTCCGCAGCATGTAGAGGTATGACACGTCATTGCCCATGCTGGTGTCAACGACTGGTGGCATACCACCCTGGGATACATTACAGGAGACATGGAGGGCCACTCAGATTGTGTAGCCCATGCCGGCATGTCTCTGACCCTGGGCAGTATCCCACCCTCATCACGTATGATGCCACTATACTGGCTCAATGTGGTCACCCTTGATAATGTGCCTGGTTACCGGTGTCAGTCTGAGGGGATCCGGATTCCTCTTACCTGGGATGACATGCTTGGCACGCCTGGCCCTTCACATGGTATGGCTGGCAGCTGTCGCCCACGGTCTTCAAGGGTTTGGCGAAGGCACCTGCCACCCCCACAGTGCTCACTGCAGGCACGGCTGGAATGATAAACCTATCACCCTACACTACAAGCCTGGAGAACACACAGGATAATACAGCTCATTGCCAGTGGTCTACGGCCAAGCTGCACACCCTCAAATGCCCTCCTCAGTATGGAGGACATCGATGTCAGTGCTGTGACTGAAACATTGGTCAGGGCTGCTGAGAGCACCCCAGCACTGTCGGGTCATACCCCATATCACGCGTTCAGGACCATAACCTGGACATAACACAGAAGGAGGGGGAGTCCCCATTTCCATGATGGATACACACACCTCCATGTTAGCAGAGATGCACGTAGCAGCGGGGAATATCCAGGTGCAATTAACCATGGTTAGGACTGCCCTACAGTTTGTTGCATGCTACAGACCACCCTCCCAAACCCAGGATACCTGCACAGCCGTCCTGAAGACACTGGTGAGTGTGAATGCTCTCACAACACCATCATATTGGGTGACATCAACCACCCATACATAGACCGAGAACATTACCCAAGACACAACACCGTACGCCAAAGGTCCCAGGTGTTCATACACCTGACTGCTGTGGAACACCCTTGCACCATACCCACAAGGGGGGGACGTATACCTGTTCTGATCATCGCACATGGGGAGGATATGCTCCACACAGGATGTACATCCCTCAATGGTGACGTCAGACCGTATAGTGAATCCACTGGTAATCCGCATCCTGCACCCAACACCGGCATGGGAGACCAAAGTGACGTCCTCTCCACAGCGAACCACACACGTCATATGACCGGTGTGGTACCCTACAAGGCCTCCATGCCAGTGGTAAACACAGGCCACACTGCTGAAACCCTTACAAATGCCTTCTCTGAGCACCCCCAGGGATGTCTGCACCAAGCGATCATGATAACATCAGGATCTTGTCCACCGAAGGCAGGCACATGGTCTGGTGGACCCCAGCCATTGACAAACTGTACAACAACAGTTGGAGCTAATACATGACAGAGCAATATCAGTACCAGGGAAGGCATCACTGATTAATACCGGCGTTAACATACGATCACACATACAATCATCCAAGGCCGCTTGTGGGAGTGGTACTGCAGAGGACACATAAGGCAACCATAGGGCCTTCCTTAGCTGTGGTAGGGACATGGGTGCGAGCACACAGTCATGCCCAGAATTACTCCAGAATGGTACAATGATCACTGAACCCACAGACATTGTCAACAAACCAGCGGACATGTTCCATGCATACATCTACCCCCCCCAAGAGGGGACGTATCCATCCCACCAGAGTCTACCCTCCCAAACATCTCGTATGCCCTGGAGAGATCTGATATCTGTTAAGCGGTGAACACAGCACCAATGGGACCAGATGGTGTCCCTGGCTGTGTGCTACACAACCTCATTGAGGCCCTTGCCCCACACATAAGGCCGCTGTGTCATCTTAGGCTTACTACGGGATAGGTCCCCGCTGGATGGCATACGGCAGCTGTGGTCCCACTACACCAGGGTAGTGCTCTTATGGACTGTAGACATCCCTGCCCTATCAGCTTGACAAGCCTTGTCTGCAAAGCTGTGGGGAGGTCCATACTGGAGCCCATAAGTACAAACAGTGGTGTACAGCCAATACCAGAACATACCCACATCGACTTAGTCAAGGGCAGATCCTGCCTCCCACACCTGCTCGACCTGTCCGTAGGGGTCACTAAGGCCATTGATGGGGATACGTTGGTTTGCACAGACTACCATGACCTGGCGGGAGCGTTCAAAGAACACTCCACGTGGGACTCATGGAAAGGCTCACCAGCGTACATGTGGAGACATATGTCACACGATGGTTTGCCAACTGGATGGAGGTCACACCACACAGGGTTTGTGTTCCTGGTGCCATGTCAGACTCCAAGCTGGTCTCGAGTGGAGGCCCACAGGGCTCAGTCCTGGGCCCCCTCCTGTTCGGCATTCAACCTTCCAATGTGCATGCAAACATAGGGGGATTGTGGCAGACAAAGTATGCAGATGACTGCACACCGGCCACCATACTCAACACCCCATCAGACACGGACATCCACCTGGGGCCTCATAGAAATGGATAACTGGTGCCAGAGCCATGGCCTGATGCTACATGCCAGGGAAGGTGCAGACCTACCCACTGGGAAGGACATGTTCGCCCCAACGTACCATGTAGGTGGTAATCCATTAAACATGGTGGACGTGTTCAGGGACATGGGTACCACACCTGTTGGTAACCTCTGTCGACACTCATAATGCCTATGTGGTTGGGAAGACATTCCACTGTGGCCACCTGGTCAGGAAGGAATCACATCCACATCAGGGGAGTTCATTGTACCCCTGTACTCTTCACACATCAGACCAATGATTGCATACGTCACATCTGGGATGTACCTAACCTGACACCTGCAGCACTCGGAAGGACCACAAACGTTCCACAACACAGGGATAACGGTGCTGAGACATGTGTCACACGCTGCCCGACCAAGGAGACTCCGGCTGTATACCTTCCCAGCACGCCTACTCTGTGGTGATCTGTGCCTGACATACACGGCCATGTCCGACCTGGGTGACATGGACATGTTCCACCTCCTAGGCTCCAAGCAAACACGGGCACTGAAGCAACTGACAGAAACCTCAACACGGACATAAATAGGACGTGCTGAGGGAACAGGGTCAATGCCCAGAGACCCCCTACAACATGGAAAGGATTCCCAGCCCATGTGAAGCAGAGACCCTGACTGACTTTGTCCAAGAGTAATCCTGACGTGTGGATGTGTGATTGTAGGTATGCGCCAGGCATCATCTCTGTGTCACTGCTGGACAGAAGGACAGTGGACCGATGGATGTGGTATCCTCATCCTAAGGGGTGGTGACAGCCACACGCACTCTGGCTAGGCTTACACATGCCATAGGGCACATAGCCTGGTATGTACACATGCACCTATGTACCTATGTAGGGGTCCATGCAGGATGCGGGTACCTGTGGTATGCTGATATTGCCAGGTGTGCCTGTGGGTACCCCACAGCTACATGTGGGAGACTGATAACAGTGCTCCCAGTAGGCACATGCAAGTACACCATAATTGGCATACAGGTTAACTGAACCAACATGGTGCTACACATGTAACCGCCACGCATACCGTGTACACAGATCAATGTATGCTGCACCTGCACTACATGGTATGTCTGCTGCATGATGTCAGTGCACGACCCACATCACATACGCACCTGTCACCTGTCATACACAACCACTGCAACATACACATCACGTACTATGCGGACACAGGTATCACATACACCTCTCACTATCTTGTCCACCCTGTGCATCAGAATATGTTTGCATAACCGTGCATTGATGGTGTGGATCACGGTGCTGCGGCAGAGGCTTCATCATATGCACAGGGTGATATGTGTGCCAGGGGCATAGGCTGTACCAATGGATGACATCATGTGTGAGTGTAAGGGCCTGTGCATTTACTGGGCATGACTGTGCAGAATGCATGTGGATGTGGTGGAGCCCTACAGTTGTGTCTGCTGTGTGTGTGTATGTGTGTACACAGTTCAGCCATCTGTGATGCCTACACGGGGTATACTTGGCAGCCCCAGACTGTACAGTGCAGGTTGTACGGCTCACTGTGTCCGCCTGCGGCCACGTGACCCCTGCCTGCCTGGGGTCGCACGGGCACTCGCGGGTGGAGGTATGGAATGGCCACTCTCCGATGACACATGTCCGCTGGAACCGTGTCCACGCTGGGACCGTCCAGGGCCACGTCCACGTGGCCTGCTCTGTCCTGGTGTGGTTGGTGTAGCACCAGCTGCACTGCTGCTGCTACCAGCACTGTGTGAGTGGGCATGAGAGGTGGCATGCACATGTCGACCTGCACTAGGTGGTGTTGCTGGCCTACGGCCACGTGTCCTACGCCTCACCCCTACCAGGTGTTCCAGCACAGACAGCTCACGCTCGCAGATTGACATGCCTCGGTCGAGGATTCCAACCATCTCACCTAATCTCCTATCCAGAACATCAGCAAGCTGCTGTTGAGCATTCGCCAATGACTGGATGTTCTCATTTAAGGAACGGATTGCGGCCCTCTGCAGCCTCTGCCCTTCTTGGTTCTGCCGTTCGGCGTGCCTGTGCCGCCATTACAGTCTGAAACATGCGTCTGGTGATACCAGCTGCTGCACCCTGTACGGCAGGTGCATGTCTAGCAGTGCTCCTCCTACGAGCAGCACCAGCCACATGCCTGTGTGGCACATCACCAGTCATTACACTGGCAACATGGTGTGTACCTGCACCTTCTGTAGCCACCACACATTCCTGCTCAGTGCCAACAGACACTGACTGTCCTTCCTCTATGGGCAACGGTGATGTGGTATGTGTCGGCATCTGAACCGTGTGCGGGGATGAAGGGGACATAGGTGGGATGTTATCCAATGGCACAGCTTCTGCCCGTGATGACCCTGCCTGTGCCTCATGCACATGGTCATCACCGCTAGTATCTGTGGGGACACTAGCATCAGATGGACCGCAGGAGGGGAACGCACCTACAGCACCTGTGAATACAAAGACATACCGTAAGTTACATTACATACATGCAGACACACACAGACACACACACACACGCAGACACACACACAGACACACACACACATGCGGACACACACACGCTGACATACACACGCAGACACACACACATGCAGACACATCATGCATGTGATATTGCAGGTGGCATGCAGCATTCCCACACCACAGCCCAGTGACTGCAGCCCAGACATTAATAGTGGTAGTATGCATACTGCCCTGGGGTGCACACTACATCAAGCAGGTGTCTTTTAGTAGGCTTGCAGTACACACATTCATGGTAGTTTGCATGCATCACCGTGATACACCGTGTGGCCACGGGCGGGTTAACAGTACACATGGCTGGCGTCACTATGTCATGTACACCGCAAACATGTGCGGTAGCATGTGGACATGTGACAATGGTGTCCCACCACATGTACCACATCATAACGGATGTCACAGTGCAGTGTTATGTGTACAGGCTACAGATAGAATGCATGTGTAACAAGGATGTCTGTGCAAGTGTGGTTGGTGTGAGCTGTGTACATAGCTGTACAGTGGGGAGTACGGGCACTGTGCCACTGCATGGCAGCAAGACACAGGTATGTTTCTGTCTGATGCGTAACCTGGACGCATTGCATTGCCATGTCTGCAACACAGTCATGCTGTTCCACAGCACGTATATGGTAGACATTGGTGGCACCTCTATTAGCTGCAGACAGGCATTTCATTTGTCTGGTGTACCACATCGGATGTCCAGGGGGTCCACTACAGCTATGACCGCACTATGTGTGGACAGGGTGCAACTGTGACTACCCACTGTGGATGTACTGTGTGGCAACATGCCTGTAGGTATCACCCATCGCCATGTTTGACTGGTTCATGGACCATTGTGTGAGATGGGCATCGTGTACACATCCCTGTGGTGGCCCATGTGACATACACCCGTACTAGTCTGAGGTGTCACATTCCCGAAGGCTATGCAGACATTGTGGATGTCTGCTATGTCGTGCGTAGGTCATGTCATGGTGTGACAATGTTGCGGACAGACCACCACATGCATGGGACATGTCATCTGCCATGTCACAATGTGTGCACCCAATGCAGGGGCATAGGTCACAGTGGTAACACCTGTGGGCTGGCCAGATCACAGCTCACTATGTGGTACTGTGTGCGTACCGCAAAGGCATTCCGATGCATACTACACATGCAGCCATTGTGGAACACCTCCACCATTGTATGCATAGCTGACTGCACATATCACACCGATGGGTTATGTGGTGTCATGCCAGTCTATACTAACGGTTGTATCTACTGTACATGGGTGGCGTGTGTGTCGGGTGGTGCAACCTGTATACCGTGACTGGGGCAGACCCAGGTGTGCATGTCATACCTGGACACATGGGGAATATCTATACACCGTATCATGCCTATTACTAGCAACAGTCTCACCTGCGACGGACCCATGTCTGTGCGACACGCCAGAGGTACCTGTATAGGGGCGACACAACAGTATACACATTATCCATTACTATCACCACGGTAAGCACTGTGCATGTCACATCATGTACCTGTGTGTTAGCATGTGCTATGCACATGTCTGCAAACACAACGTAGCATACTGTAGTATGCAGCTTGTGTGGCCATATACCTGGCATGTGTTGCTACATTATGTGGTGTACTATGACACCCACACCTACATCAGTTATCATACAAACATGCAAGACTGACTTACCAGGCAGCTCCAGGCTCGTTGGTTGGGTGACACCCACCTCCACGATGGCAGCGAGTGTTTCTGCATGTTGTTCCCTGGGTGTCCCCAGACTGGCCAGGAGCTCCTCCGTGTGTGAGTGGGGGCTGGGTTGGTGGCCCACCACCTGTCCCACCTTGTTGTCTGGTGATTGCGGCAGCACGCTGTTTCGCGTGCCGAATTAGGTCTGTGCAGTGTCTGCGTATCTGCTGGTAGGTGCGTTTTTTGCCACCCACGTTGTTCACCCTCCTGCGCAAATCCTGCCACACGTCATCACGCTGCTGTGCCTGTAGTGGCACATGGCTGAATAGTATGTTGTACTTGTCGTGGAGCAACGGTACAATCATGTCATCCTCCTGTCGGCTGAAGGCAGGCAGCCGGGAACGTGGCATTATCTGTAAGACATAATGATGTTGACAGGTCACATTTACACTGCTGTACTGGCATACTGCTGGACATACGTTGCTATGACATGTACAACATCTGCACAGTAATCTCTGTGATGCATCATGGCAGTGACACAGCCGACATGTTTCCATCACACCATTAAGCAGTGGGTCTCATATCATATCTGTGTGTCACCTCATCACACTGTACACGCACCATGTTGATGTTAGCCTGCTGTGGACATGTGTACCTGCCTGCACCTGTGTCCATATCAGTTGGCACGTGTCCCCATGTGACAACAGTTCTACTGTTCACCTGGATGCTGTGTATATGTCACTAGGCATCCCGTACATGGCCATTATAAATGTCAGCGGTGGCACTGCACACATACACATGGACACCTGTACATGCATGTGTTGTGCCATGTACATCTACACAGCACTGTACGGGTGTTGGCCAACCTGCCACGGCTCACCTGTGTTGCACATGTGATACACATGGGACAATGTGTAACCATGTGACATTAGCAGGAAAGGTCATGCATAGCATGTGTGCATGCACGTTGTCCACAGCAACACACAGCACCTGTGACACCACAGGGTGCATCACTGCCACATTACTGCTGTGGACGGTTGATAGTGAATGTGCCTTTTGTCCATCACACCATGTAGGACTGTGATAGCACGTGCAGCCTTGCTGGGCAGGGCTGCATGGTATGGCAGGGTATGTCACATACATGGCACTGGGATGTGACCCACCTGGGGGGTACTGATATTGGCAGGGTGGCTGTCCATTCCATATGTCATTGCTATGTGTATATGGACATTACACATGTCTATCATCATGGTGTGGACACTGGCCTTCTGCAAGGTAGGCTGCACGCTGCTTGGTGGGGGTGTGTCTGGTGCATGCAGGTATCGCACATCCATGCATACACATTAACCCTGACAGGTGCTATGTGCTGCGATATTGTTCAACACAGTGCTGTATGTGCCCACACACTGTTATCCCATGCACATGGATGGTTGCCTGGCCTGACATGGGTACCACATATGTCTACATCCAGTGCCTGCTGCCACCCCCTGTCAGCTGGTGCACCGTACAGCTCCATCCCTCCCACAGGGAACATGGTGTTGGGCACAGCATAGGTATCCATGTATGGGGACAGGGATGTTCACATAGCAGGGGCACTGATGGTATCGTCGATCTGACCATACACGTATGACACACCCCTCACACATACAACCCATTCAGTATGTTGTTCACAACACTGACACAGCTATACTGCTAGGCCGGGGACATTCCCAGACGTACATACACAGATGCGTGCACATCTGTCTGTGGAATGGGCTAAACTATTGGTGTGGTTCGGCACATAATGTGTTTGAGTGTGGCTGGCGCAGACCTACTGTGCACATGTCTACACAGTAATCCTGTTCTACAGTAGCCAGCGGTGATGTGCTGTGCACATATCAAATCTGCACAATGTGTTGGTGTCTGTCTGTCCACGGCCCAGTGGTGGGACACACAGGGGTATTGGTGAACATATATGCATGCCACCCTGTACTGCTGTACTGCTAGCTTCTCGGGTGCTAATGTGTCATAGACATGCACACCGTACCTGAACAGGTGGTAGTGGGTTGCCACCCGTACCCATCTCCTCTTGTGGGTTGCTGTCATCCAACACCCTCTTTGTATTGTATGTTCAGGCTATGCACCTGTGTGGGGCATGTGGGCATGCAATGCAGTACTGCGTGCCTTTGCACCCATCGCAGAACATGTCACACAGGTACACTGGCAGCCGTACACTTCACAGCTTGATGATGGCACAACACATGTTGTACACACGTAACACATATCCTGTGGGACATGGTCAAATGTACAGGCATGTCCAACAGTCGCGTACCACTGCTACCCCTACATGACGGCTATGCAGGACATGTGGCGGTACAGCAACTGTCACATGTACAGGAGCAATGCCCCCGTACCTACATGGTGTGGTACTGCCTGTGGGGCATATGCGTCTGCATTCATGCTATGGCCATTGATGACAGTTGTACATCGATATGTGCAACATACCTCATTTGGTGTTCTCATGTGTGCATGTTCAACATGTCTACACATTGTTTGTGTCTGTCACACAGTCATTGTTGTACATGGTTTACATGCCAGCCATGGCGTACTGTGTGTGATTCCAGGTACTTCATTGGGATACCAGCATTGTACATGATCACGGCGTATTCCAGCCATCACATAGCCGTCCTAGCTGACACTGTTATCCAGCCAGTAGGAGGTGTTCCGGCATCTGCACATACGTCACACAGTACGACGGCGGCTGACACCCATTCTGGGGACAGGGTCCTGACCGCTGTGGCTGTGTGTGATGCTGTCGATGACCATGACCGCGCATGATGGTCACATCTGGATGTGTAACATTCACAACACACACCTACCTTCACGTAGCAACACATCATCCACAACAATGGACATTCCTGCCAGAACACTGTGTGCAGTATGTCTGTATGACCACTGCAGGCACCACTGGTGGCCCCCAGCATGGCAGCCAACAGCAACAGTGTATATCCCGTGTGACCATGGGTTACACCATTCACAACACACCTGTCTCAGATGACCCTGTTGTGGATCACAGTGCAGTTCCACACATCATGTTACACTATACATCATGCACTGATATGTTGCGGACGTGTGAACGGCTGTGCAACTCAACATATGCACACATGACACATCACCTGGTACAACATGTCTGTCTTACCACACGTTATTGTGACCACCCTGTGATGGCATTGTACAGGCTACATGGACTGGGACATGTGATGGCTCAAAGGTATATTCACCCTCCGGGTGTGTGTCTAGCCAAGTGTACAGTAGGCAGTGGTCTGAACACAGGGATACTGTACATTGGCCCACTCTGTCACTGCGACTGTTGACTATGCTCATACTGTACTTATACAGGCATGTGGTATCTGACCATTATGACAGTCGTGGTCGGCCACACTACTGTGGCACACATGACCTGTGGACATCTGCCTAGGGTGTGGAGCCCACATGTACATCTTCACATGCTATGCTGCCTCTGCGGCGGTGTCACATGTCTGTCTCCAGCAGGGCTATGACAGGCAGGCACAGCATGTGGTAATGTGGGACAATGCTTGCACCTTCCACTGTGCTGCACACAAGCAAGGCACGCACACTAGTGCACGCCTCACATTTATCTGCGGTGCCTGGAACCTGCCTCCATGCTCTGCACAGCACACCTGCAAGTCCAGATCGTACACGGATCATACCTCCCAGGCACATACCTGGACTGCAACACACACAGGTGCGGGGATCCCACATCACACAATGTTTTGCACACATACTGTATATTTTCAGAACACAATGCATCGTAGGTGCTCCATGTTCAGATACTCATGTTTGTGACCACTATACACATTGTAACACGCAACAGAGATTACACTGTACACCACAGGTTACATGCTGGCTGTGTTGTCATACTGTTCATTGCACCTCGGACAGCTGCTACTGCCATGCGCTGCCAGCAACCCACACTTCCCTAGTATGGACTCCCATGTACCCACACATGCTTGGCCATGCACTCCACCTAGCTGGGTGACACATTACACAACACATACCATAACTACACTACCCTCAGCATGCACAATACCTCCATGTGTCTGCTGTGTTAAACCTGGGGATATCCCCCCTCTGGTAGATGAACATATATGCTTCACGGCCCTGCTAGCCACACCCTGGACACACACCCATCACAGCATACATGGTACATGTGCTCTACAGCTGGTACTACTGACGTCTGCTGACGGGGGTTGTTAATGGCATGGCACCCCGGCAGATGGACAGTGTACGTGACTATGCTGACACATATCACTGTGCACTTCCGCAACATGTACGCAATGGTAGGGACCATGCTATTCCACACAGAGACATGGCGGTACTGGCCTTTTCACAGACGCCACGGTGGTCATGTTCCATGCACATCTGCTGTATGGGCACATGTGCAGGCTGTTGCATAGTGGGTATATTCACATGTGTGGGGTGCATCACTTGACAGCCATGGTGGGTCCTCGTGGTCCATCACATGCCCCAAGGCTAGCTACCTACACATGACCGCCGCACATTGCAGTGTGGGCCCTCAGGCAGTGTGGTGGTATGTCTGTGTTGTTTGGCTACATCCACATTGGATGTCGCATACAACAGTCACCCAGGCATTGCTGACTGAGATAATGTTGGCAACATGCCAGGCAATGGTGTACCTACCAACAATACACACTCTCACTCACTACAGGGTTGCAATCCATACATGGACATCACAGTGTCCCTGTGGACACAAACATGGTACTGCCATGCACACGTTATGCCCTAAGACACTGTCCCAATGTCACGTTCCAATCTCCCTAGCTGTTAAGTCCCACCAACCTGTTTGGTATGTGTCTCCACACCAGCCCACTGACGTAACTGCTAGCCTGTTGTTGGACATTGTGTACCTTGACCACCACACTACTGCATCTATCGCACTACACATGGGTGGTACTGCATTGCACATGTGTGAACTGCATTCGTACACCCATGACTGGACCATTCAGTATGGCACTGGGGCACGTCCTCAAATACGTGCTTCACACACTCATTGATGACCTCCATGCCTTTACTGGCACCCTTGCTGGGCTTCTGTGTGCCACAGCACACCACATACACATGCTGGCCACCTGTCATACCATTGCATGGGTGGTTGGTGTGGTACAGAGGGTAACAGATCAGACATTGTCCCCACATTGCCCTTCAGCACCATTCCACATTCTGGTATTGGCAATGTACACATCCACCGTCACATCATACCCTGTGTCTCAGGATGTTAGGCTATATGACTCCTGGACAGGACACACAGTGGTGCAAGCATATCATGCTACCTACTACATGTCAGGTACATGTGGCATTACACGGTCCTCAGTCATGGGGCCCCTCCTGTTCACTATTTGCTTACATACACAACATGCTGTCACAGAGTACTGTCCATGCCTAGATATCCCACATCTACATACCTGGCACCATTGTAGCTCCACCAGCTCATACTGATAACAACCGTACAGGTGTCAGTGTGGCGGATACATCGTGTGGGTGTCATTGCGACAGGATGCATCACACATGGTGCATGCACATGACCTTTGTATAGCAACAGTCATCCACTGGGTATCACATGGATGCTGTCCCCATACATGCATATCACATTGTACATGGTTGCTGTACACACACATGCCCCACATGGTGCTGTGGTTGCCGTATTCCACTGTGGCATGGGTACATATCTGCAGGGCCACACATATCTGTACTGTGTGTGTTGCTGGTACATGGTTAGCCATTGTACCTGTGCCATACACACATCTACACACGGGCAGGGTTACAATAACACATTTGTGGTGTACCTTCCACAATGGCTACGACTTTACATGGCACAGCATTATCATGCCATGATGTGTACCAGGCTCAGACAGTTTACATATGCAGATGACAGACGGGGAACACATCTGTACTCATCTGCATACCACATACACAGGGGTGTCATCTACCCTGACATGGGCCATGTCCTCCGCATTACTGATGCATGTAGTACTCATACATGGCAATTGCAGTGGGCGGGGTGAATGGAGCACTCCTGCATATGTACACACATGCCACATTGCATGGCCTGGGCTTCTGTGTTACTTCCGCAGACACAACACACACCATGCTGTGGAACATAGGTCCTGTGCACATCCCACAGGGACACACTGTGGCACTGTTCATGTGATAGCTCCCTTGCTGATAGGGTGACACATGGTCATGGTACCCCCACAGCAGCAGTACTGTGTAGACATGCAGTTGACATCCACCTCTGCTGTTCATTGGACACTACCATGGGGAGGTGACACTACTGTGTACACTGCACATGTGTTTACACATGGACCTGCCGGACTTCATTGTTGCACACATTGCACCTGCTACAGATCGTTTGGACATGGTTACTTGGTGTTCCTTCCATTTCGGGTGGCTATTCTGCTACTACTCTGTCCCATATGTACAGGCCATACGTATCCTGTTAGTGTACATACCAATAGGCCATAACTCCATTATGCATGATATGCCTGTGATACTGTGTATGATGTCTGTCATATCCACCTTGACAGCTTTACATTACACATACTTAACATAGTAGCCCCTACTGCGAGGCATAAGTGCACGTCGTGCGCACATTACGTATGACATCGACGGTATATGCCCATACACATGTGTGCTGTGACAGTATGCATACATGTCCTATCCCCTGCTGTGGCACTTCCTTGTTGGACATCCACTGCCAGCATCGGCGTGGGGGGTGGCATCGTTCTGTGTTATGCCCCCCTGTGGCAGCCCTTGTGTTATCCCGGCTGTGTACATGATGTCCCACTGCTGTGCACACGGTGTCCACAGTCGTTGGTATGCTCAGCGGGATAGCACTACATAACCACCTTTCACAACTCTCTGCTTTATGGACAAGTATCCTTACTTACACACACCGTTCACATACAGTGCAGCTTCGTCATACACATCATGCGTTGCACACCAGTACATATCGTGGGTTCTACATACCTTCCTGTGTTTCCTTCCGTTTTACGTTGCGTGTCTCGCTATTGCGTTGTCTCTCACTGGATCCGTTTTTGACTTGTGGTTCGGTATGAGCATACGGTTTGAATATCCTAGGAGTCATCCTTATATCCGTCGTCACCTGCGACATGTGGGTTCATCACACCAATAGCTGTTCCTCGGTGTGTACTTGTGCGCATATCACCTGTGCATCTACTCCATTCGTACAGTACGCGTCGTAACTAGGGCATGGTTCATTCCTCGCCCGGGCGTTGCTTATTTGCACTACCTTCATGGAGATGGTCTGTATTGTGTTATGTTATGTGTAACTGCAGCCGCTATGTGTGGCGTCAGGTACATTTCGCAGTGGTGTTAGCCATGGATTGTGTGTGTTGGGTATGGTATTATGTTCGACATGTGGGTGTCCCTGTCCTGGCGGCGTCTGTCGATGGTGTTTTGCATTCGGATGTATAACATAGCTCTTGTATTCCTTTAAACAACGGATGCAGGTATGCATCCGCTGCTGATAGTGTTTCCCACACGAGATGTTGCGGTTATACCGCTGTCATTGACTGCCTGTATGTTTGTGCTGCTATTGCGGCTTGTATCCCTTTGATATGTGCGATGGGGAATATCGGAGGTTGTGGGTGACGGGTACGGGTTGTGGGCATTGCATGTCTACATACACGGTATGCTTGTGTGTGTGCTCCATCCCTGCCTGGGGAGCTGGCAGTTACCTGTTTGTTGTTCTGGGAGTGTAGGTTGTGTTGATGTCGTCTGGTGTCGGTATCGCCTGCATGTCTGCTTCCTCCATGTATTCCTCCGTCACATCGGTAGTATATCTGCGGTTGTTCGTACGTGCCGACTATCCCTTGGCATTTTGTCCCGGATATTTACAGTCATTGTGGTCCTGTACTTGGGACGGCCTGTATGCTACTGGTTGCCACCTATTCAGGTGGCGATTGCTTGTTTGACACTCATAGAACACACAGCGGTGTTTACGGGCCGATACGTAGCCACGATCAGTACCGGGGTAGCACATGCGATTTCGCGTACATGACTATTGCTGTGTAACGTTGCCGAAGTATCGTTTTGCAATTAACATATCGGTGTCATACATATGGTCATGATTTGTACATACGTCCTTTACATTTCATGTTGGCTATATTCCTGTGGTACATTCTGGGACATTTTCACTTTGCATCGTTTTACGTCGCCATGCGTTGAGCCAGGGAGGGGCTCTCAGTACTACTTTGGGGGTACTGCTGTACATACACCTGTGGTTCCTATACTGTATGCCTACACATGTTGCTCCACTCCGCCTGTCACATGGCACCAACATACACATTTTACAGCGGCACACACATTACACTTGCACAGCAAAACACGCGACACCCTCACCGCACACATACACATACTGCGGCTGTCACAGGGACGGTTGCACACAGTACCTGCGTGGCCCGCATCACCGGCGGCGGTGTCTACCTCCACCCTCATATCCTCATAATATTACCCGCACATGTACTGTTACTGTACCGTGGCCTGGCGATCATCCCGACTCGCGATTATGCATTTAGGTAGGTTGACCTTTCCATGGGTGGCGTTTCCTGTTCTGTCAACCCTCCCGGATACTCAGGTTTTCGTTCACTATGTTTACTATGTACAGATATTGCGTCTTACTTCTCTGTCACCTTGCATCCCTCTGATTCCCTGTCTTACCTGTTGTACTTTATATATGTGTATGTGTACATATATTTCTATGTGTGTAATGATATCTATCTCCATATCTGTATATGCACATATGTACGTGTCTATATGTATACACCTTGCGGTGAACGTGGCAGCATACAGCAACGCCGTCTGCTGTAGGACCCGCGTATGGTTAAGGTGTTGGTGTTCCATGCTCCACTGGCTGTTGGGTGTGCAGTGTTTGGGTGCTGCCTATGTTGGAGTCACACATGGGACCACCCATACGGTACACATTTCGGGTGGCCATGTTTGTGTGCCGTCCATTTCACTGTGTGTGCAGGTAGGGAGGTGTCAGTCCATGGAGCCTACGCTGTCAGAGTATGTGCTATACATTCCCTCTTTGCCAGGGCATAGGCATATTGGGTACACCTCCGTCTGCCTACTGGGGCTGGCACAGTGTGTTCATGGCGCTGAACCCTCTGTGCCTGTGCTTGCCTTGGCAGTTGTGGTGGGCTTTGTGGCCCTTCACCATTATGTCCCTGCAGCAGCTGTTTCCGCAGGATCATATTATGTAGCATGGCACATACTATGAATATGTGGGCACATGTGCCTGGAGAGTACTGCAGGGCTCCACCGGATGTATCCAAGCACCGGAACCGTGATTTCAGCATCCTAAACACACGCTCTATGATTATTCTGGTTTGTGCGTGTGCCTCATTATGGCGTTCTTGCATGTGTGTGTGTGCATTTCTGATGGGAGTCATCATCCACGGCTCCAGTGCATAGCCAGCATCCCCCACAAGGTGGCCTTGTGTGATGTCCCCCCTGGCGAATACCTGATACAGCTGTGAGGCATGCCAGATATGGGAGTCGTGGTAGCTTCCAGGGCTGCCAGCACACACATCCATGATAATGCCCTGCGCATTGCACACGACCTGGCGATGGAGGGGAATCCCTTGCGGTTTATGTAGCGTCTACCCTGCTCCCCAGGTGGTGACTTGATTTGTATGTGCGTACAGTCTATCGCACCCAGTACCTCCGGGTATTGTGCCACACGGTGGAAGTGGTGCATATTGCTAGCCAACTCCTCCTGAGATCTGGGGAAGTATATATACTCATGGGCATGTCGTAACATGGCATCCAGAAACTGGTGTAGTACCCTGGATGCTGATGCCTGTGAGATGCCCATTATATCCCCGGTTGGCCTTTGAAAGGTACCTATAGCCAGTATTCGCAAGCTTACACATACCTTTGTGTCCACTGGGATGGGCTCCCCTCTGTTGTTTCTTGTTCTCAGGCGTGGCCGGCACAGCTCCACTATTTGCTGTAACATGTCCCTGTCCACCCTGTAACGCTCTACTATCTCCAGGTCTTGTAGCCCCTGGTAGGTTACCCTTGGTCTGAACACTCTCCTTCTCCTCTGAGGCCTACGGTAGTTGTCGGCACCCTCCTCCGCAACTCCATCTGTCTCTGACACATGCTGATGTATCACGGCCATGGGGGCACCCAACTTATACATTTTAAAAGTTCCCCGTTTGTTTACACCTAGAGTGCGGCGTTTGGGAATACGCGGCTGTGTGTTGTGTGCATTCACACTTTATACTGTTGTGCTGTACACCTGGTGATGTCATAGGGTGTGTCTGTTCGGCCTTATCTGTGGATTATCTTCCGTGTTTTACCGTTGGCACTGCAACGCTGTTGCCTTTGGTGTTGCATTACACTTGCCTGCATTGGTTTAGCTTTAGACCTTAAATTACTGTTTCTGCACGTTGCGCATACTATTTCCTGGATTGCATCCTGCAGAGCCCTGTCATGTGTCGTTTCTGGGACATGGCATATCATGCATTTTGTCTGCCGCCGCCATTATGCTACCTCTCTACTTGGCTGTGCTGTATCGGTTCTTCACTCTTTGCATTCTGCTACCTCCCCTACTTTCTTTGCATTCATATGCCTCCCCTATCCCGTTTTGCGGGTTTCTGCATGCAGAGTTGTCAGCTGCCGCCAATTGGCCTTCGTGGGTTGATTGGTGTTGATTGCTCATTACGACTCCAATTACACTGCTTCCGCATTTCCTCATATTCTCCGCATCACCTTCCTGTATCCGTTGTTGTTGACGGGGCGGCAGTCACATGACTGGGTTAGGGGAACGTAGTCAACCTCGTGCACATGCATCTCTGCGCGCATTGTGTGCTCTCAGCTCAACTATTTCCCCACACGCCGGTCCTGCTGCTGTGATGTGCATTGTACAGCCCATGTTTGCTGGCCTCCAATGTGCTTCCTCCTACAGTGGCACACCCCTCTGCGGTTGACATGTATTCCCTCTGGGCCACTCGGTGTATTACCACTGCCGTTTGGTGCAGCCTTACGCCGGCGGGGGTTTTGCGATTCAGTATTATCTGCCTCATTTGCATGGCATTGACTACTAATTCATAGTTACGGTGCCGAACACTGCCGCCACTCCTTGGCAACCCTTGCGCCGTGGTTGTGGCTTTCCATGCATACTATGGTGTATTGTGGCTGTGAAGCTGATGTGTATTATACTGCTCTTTTATGACATTGTCATATTATTTCATTGTTTAGCACCTTCTGCGGACATGTCCTGGGGTTCTGCTGTGGTTTCTGTGGACATACCATTTATGTCATTATTTACATTTTTGTGCATGTTTTCTTTTGACATTCTCGGTGTCTTTCGCCATTGGCATGTTGCAACAGTATGATACCTGACGTTGACAGCCTTCCGTTACTCTTATGTCATGTTTGGGTATATGTAAACTGTTTTTTTTGGTTTACATTGCCGCGTTCTTATGCTACGCCTGCGCCACTTCGTGGATCGCTATATGCCTTCATTTGCATGGTGCAACACCGCACATGGGGTGTTTAACATACCTACGCCGGAGGTGGCGCAACTCAGGCGCACGCCGGTAGTGCACGTGGAATTGGATCGTACCTGAATCGCTCGGCGGCCATATCTGGCATTGTAGCGCCTACGCTATGCGTGCGCCTGGCGCAAGGTTCATGAATCCCGGGGAAAGAAAAAAAATGTATCAAATTGCTGACCTTACTTCTCTTTTTCAGAAAGAGAAACAAATTGAATCATAGCTTGCCATTAAATCTTCAGATATTTTGACTGGTTATGAAAAAAAACATTTCTTATATCTGTGGCTTTCTGGAAATGCAGGAACTATATTTAAAAAGATTAATAATGAACTAAAATGATGAGAGAGAAAAAAAAACATAGAACAAATCATTTGTTTTTTAGTCTCTTCTTCTTCTCTGAAGTCTTCCACGAAGTTTCAGTTGCCAGTCTCTTTAATGAAGGACTAGCCCATTCCATTTCCTCTATTTTATCCAAAATCCTATTTTCTTTGACAAACAGTAAAGCAGAGTCTAAGTCATCGAAAACCCTAGGACCGTCAGGAAGGAAGATTTTAAGCTTGGCAGGAAACAGAAGGTATGTTTTAAACTGTGCTTTTTTAAGCTCCCTTATTAGTGGCAGAAAAACTTTTCTTTTAGCTATTACCATGGAAGAATAGTCATTGTCAAAACGCACAGTTGTCTCATTAATCTTAACAGGAGCTTTAGCCCAAGCAGATTTAAGAACCATCTCTTTATCAAAAGATGATAGAAATCTAACTATAACTGATCTAGGATATTTTTGTTAGAGTTAGTATTAGCTATAGATCTATGTGCTCTTCGATACCAAAGAGAATGCTTCTGGTAAGTCTAAAGTTTCAGGGAGCCATGTTGTTAAAAAAGAAGTAATATTGTTACCTTCAATATTTTCTGGCAGTCCAAAAATCCTAATGTTATTGCGCCTAGATCTATTTTCCAGGTCATCCAGCTTTGTTTGTAAATGTGTATTTTGTTTCAGCAGAAACTCAATGTTGATTTCCTCTTCTTGATTCTATTTTCCATGTCATTCACAGCTTCTTCTATGCCTGTCATCTGGATCTTCTGTTGTTGCAGGTCTATATGTAACAAGTCTATTTGTTTTGTAGTTTTTTCTATGAAGGTGTCTATTTTAGTATCCATTTTATCCATTTTAGCAGTAAGTTGCTGGATTATAATTATCAGAGACTGAAGTTCTTTCTTGATGCTGGAGTCTTGAGAATTTGTCTTACTGGAACTCATTTCAGACTGATAAACTGACAGGAAAATTTCCAAAGTGATTTCTGACAGGAATATTGTTAAGATTTCCTTTCTTTTTTAGATATAGTTCAAGAACTATATAAAACAAACATATTTAGAAAGAAAATTACTTCAAAAATTAATTTTTTAAGTAATTAATTCCTGTCAGTGTAATGAAATTGGTGGAGCTGAAGAAATCTGCTGCTATCCTGTGTTCATCCTTGGCCACGCCCCCTCTAGTACAGATTTCTGAGTTTCACTTTTCAGTATGATAGGCAGGCTATTAGTTTTTTGGATACATATATATCTAAAGAAAAAGGAAAATTTAAATCACAAATATATAGAAAAAATACTTTTTGCAATGCCTATCTACATTTTGAAAGTGATCATCCGTTAGGGAAAAAGATTAGTATTGTCAAAGGACAAGGTATTAGAATAGCATGGATGACTTCAAATAAGGAGGATTTATATAGTGAACTTCAAGTTATTTCTAAAATGTTTACCGAGAGAGGCTACTCTATAGATTTGTTAGATGGTATTCTTCAAGAAATATATCTTGAATGGGGGAATAAATATAAACCCCTTTTAGGTACCCCTCAAGAAATAGTAAATGACAGTATTAATAAAGATGAACAAGATACCTCCAAGAATTTTAGGAAAGCCTGTGCTTTACAGCATAATGCTAGAACTACTATGATTAAACAGGCTATTGAAAGAAACTGGAGTATATTTAGAACAAATGAAGACATATTTCAAAAAGTGGGTAATAAACCTAGATTTATCAATAAGGTGGGATACAATGTTAAACAGTTGTTAGAATATAAGTTAAATAAAGATGTTCCAATTATACAAGGGACAAAACGGTGTGGTATGTGCCCCTATTGTCCTTTTATTAATAAGGAATCAAGCTTGGTTTTAAATAACAACATGAAAAAAGTAGGGATTATTTCAAGAAGGGTAATTGTAATACTAGGGGGGTGGTGTATTTAGCCATGTGTTATACTAGTGGACATTTTTATGTAGGTAAGATGGAGCGTATGTTAAAGAATAGAATATATCAACACTTAAATGACATAAAAAACAAAAAAATCTACAAATGCTCTATACAAACATGCTATTATTTGTAACAATTTTGAAAAATTTGTTTTTGGTATCCTGGATGTAGTACAAATAAATCCGGGGGGGGGGGTCACCCTAAAAAAGAAAGAAAGCCAGTGGCAATTTAGACTGGCTTCTATGTTTACACCAGGTTTAAATTATCATGTTTCTTTGGCACCTATGTTAATGGAAAGGGCCAATAATATATGAATTTAACATCATTTTTAAATAAATATTTTTAAATGAGTATTTATAAATAAAGTTTTCAAGTGTTTTGTATATATATGTGTGTATATTAATATTTATATTTACATTTATGAAATATTTATGTTATATTTATTGGATATGTATTGGTGAAATAATATTATTAAGTATGATAGAAGTTTGTTATATAATTTTACATATATATGTGTATATATATATATATATATATATATATATATATATATATATATATATATATATAAAAGTTTTTTTTGATTATTGTTCGTAGTAACATATTATTTTTAGTTAACATTTTATTCATTCATATTAGATCATGACCCGATTGTCCTTTTCATTTAGAATGTGTAAATAAAAGTGTAAAATAACTGTGAAGTATAATATAAAATAATGCATATTTCGTTTATATATTCATCTGTTAGCATGATTTTTTTATATGGTTTTAAATGAGTATTTTTTGCTTGGGTATATATAGCTTTAAATTTATGATTGATTTTGTGATGTCATAACTTAAATCAGTTTTTAAATGTTCATT
The DNA here is from genome assembly GCF_019279795.1 of Protopterus annectens. Lineage (NCBI taxonomy): Eukaryota > Metazoa > Chordata > Ceratodontiformes > Protopteridae > Protopterus > Protopterus annectens. Next base: position 202,056,516 of record NC_056742.1, read on the forward strand.
AATGGAGTTTTTCTGTTTCTGATGAAGTCTCATTTTAGAGATGAAAGCGCTTAAATGGTTAATAAAAAAGTTTTTAATAGTTTAAATGGTTGACGTGCCTTGGATTTTCCTAGCAGAGTTTGGCATCTGTTGTTTTTGTTTATGGTTACAAGTTTATTATTTGTACAGTCAGAACATAGCTTGACATTTTTCAATCATGCAGACAGTACATGTATCCAGCCAGCAGGCCTGGGATGACACTTCAGCTAATACCTTGAAGTAAATCTGCATTTGTGACAAACATGTTTTGTGCATACCAGTAGCAGGGATATTCCCTCTTCCTATTTTTGATGGTCCTGAAAAACAATTCAGGGAGAGGTAATGTAAACAGTACCACATGTTACAGTATATATACAGTATGCCCATTTACGCATGCATGTCTTTCAAACACTACCCAACTGTGGGGAGGACATGCAGACTCCACACAGAAGGCACTCCCAAGCCATGCCGAGAATTGAACGGGAGAACCTATTGCTGTAAGGTAACAAAGCTACCCCCATACCACCATGCCGTTACAGTATAACACTGGTAGTACGTCTGAATATCCTCCAGTTAACAGGTATGTGGGTCACAATCTCTACATTAGCTTAAAACTGCGGGTAACCTACTTCCCCACCCCTTAAATTACCTGACACCCACATAAAACTCCCTTAAAATACCTGACACTCACATAAAACTAAGTACAGTCTGACACTCTGCATGCTACAGTATTCTGATGCTGATTCAACTAAACATACCTGGACACTTCTCTTTGGTGGAAATGATGGCACCCACTGCCACAACACATGGTATGATGGAAGCCTGGGAGCTGTCCTGTGTTGCAAGTTTCACCAGGAATACCTCAGTGGCTGTTAGAAGTTGTTCCACTGCAGGTCCACCTCCAGTGACCTGACAATCCCTAGCCACATCTGTTGCCCTTCTGCGTGCTGAGTGCATGTCTGTGGCACAGTGTCACACCTGATCATATCTGCAATTCTGATGCCCCACAGCATTTATGTTATTGACCAGTTCATCCCACAAGGCTTGTCACTCTTGCCTATTTCCCCTGCCTCTGGACAGCAGAACTTGGTAGCATTGTCATAATAACTCAATTATGAGGTTGTTTCCCACATCAGTGAAAGGTGGGCAATGCCTGGGGTGCATGTTATCACCTGAAATACAAAATAATGTGAAGACATGTTAGGATCACATACATGTGTGTGCAGTATGTACAGATACAGCAATTAAGGAAGTCTATCAGTATTCCTCACTTGATTACACATCTCATATGCAACACTGTGACAGTCATGCAAAGGGTGCAGAGGCAACTAGGATAGTGACAACAGTGAACTACACCTGTTTGTGCCATGACAGACAGTTACATATGTTCACATACCCAACATAGGAGTCCACTTGTAGTGTGGACCATAGCAGGAAAGCCCTCCCATACAGAACTGTGTGGTATTACAACTGCCAACAAAGGCAGTGTCCAGGAGACCTGTGTCCCTAGTTAACAAGCAGCATTAAACCCTTGCTATAGTATACATCCTTTGCAGGTGGTACACAGCTGCAGATCAATGGCATGTCACCGGTACAGTTCTAAGAAAGGCTTACTGATGTAATCCCCATCCCCCTAAGTATATTAAAACATATGTATCATGTTGGAAACAAAATGTTTAAATACCTGATGGAGTACAATACTCTTCTTTTGAAAAATACAGATGTATACGTGTTGTGACAATGCATTCACAATGGAAAGTAACTCTCATCCACAATGGTTTCCCTGGCTATGAGTTTGTCTTTTTAAGATGGTTCTCAGCAGGTGATTGCCTCTGAATCAATCTGTGGTTGTAATGCTAATTGAAGCATACACAGCTGACTTGCAAGTGTAATCAGGCAATTGCATGCAACTTTTGAAGGGGATATAAAGCATCATTGTAGAATCCATCCCCTTTCTCATAAGATTGGGGGAAATGCTGGATAGAAATACTATATCAGCACAGAGAGGATGTTTGCAGTAGATACTTATTACATATACATATGTGTGCTACAGGCTGCAACTGCTGCTACTTTAAGCAATAAACATAGTGGAGAGACTGCAGAATGTGAAGGACAACAACACTTATGAGTAAAGCTGTGACCAGTGGCAGTCCTGATGTACAGCCAGAGCCTGATTGAGGGAACACATCCTGACAGGATATTGAGGTATGTGTTTAAGGTAAGTATGTTAGCCAAAAGTCTCATTAATGGAGTAAAAGGCAACATTTATGCTGTGTCCTTGAACAATGTAGGGGGTACATTTATCATATCAACCATTTGTACAACTGCCAAGTCACATTATGCTAGTTATCTGGAATGTATGTGCTGACAATCCTTGTTGCTAGCATGACCTCCATATGTGTATGTTAGTTGCGCAGCTGTGCTTATCTGTAATATCAGTAGCAAATGATTGTGTGCTGCAGTCTGATATTACTGGGCCTCATTTGTATTACATAACTTAAAATCCTCTGTGAATACATAGTAATGCATGTCCTTACACTCTATGTACTTTCTTGTGTTGCAATAGGAATATGTCAACTGTGTTCCTATATGCAGGCCTTTGACTTCCATCATTGAAAAGCAGACATTCCATCTGAAATGCATTGGATAGATAAATAGTTGATCACACGGTCATTCATTCCAGAATTCACAATGGTGATTACGCATAGGTGTATTTTAAAGGCTACACACCACTGGATTTGAACCCAGGACCATGTGCTAAGCACCGTAGAACTTTGAATGCATCCAGTTTCTATTTTTTTTCAGATGTGTAGCAGATGTCTGCTGTATATATCAGCACAGCTAACCATAGCTAAGCAATGCACCACATTGTGCAAACAAGCACATGGGCAAATGAATAAATAAATAAAATTAAGAAAAACATTAATTAAAACTGAATACATATGGTTTCTATTTTTAGATGTCTATTGTATATGTGAGTGATGCTAAGCATAGCTGTGCAACTCGCTGCACCATGCTGACAAGCACATGGACATAAAAAAAATGAAAATTGCAGTTTCATGAAGTAATATCTGTTGATCACCTTTCAGTCCAAGTTAACGGACCAAAATGGTATTGTTCCTTGCTTACCAATTGTCCAGAAGTTTTCTGGACAGTCCACAAGTATGGCACAGCCTCTACAGTGTTGCTTACATGGATTCAAAATCCATGTTACTGTGCTCTCCCTTGGCAGAGTGCCATAATTAATATGTATGGCATGGTGTCTAGGATGATCCATGGCCATGTACATGGTACATTCCATGTAGGCGCTTCACAGAGCCCACACAGATTTTGATGAATCCTGGGAGATGTCTATTTAAATCAAACAATTAATTAGTTAAACTATTAGATTGTGCTAACACATAACGGAGGAAAGGGAGTAATGTTTTGTTTAACGATGACAACATTTGGTGGATTCAGGTTTTGAATAAAGATTATACCAGTCCTTATTATTACTATTGTTTAAATGAAAATGAAACTGAAAAAAAGCTGTAAAATGGTTGTGTGGACAATGATGTAGGTGAAAAAGGAAGTAGAATCAAATGAAAATAGGGAAGCCTAACTGTGGAAATAACTACAGTAAACTGCAGCTAAAGCTACATAAATAGGGTAAATGTTTTAAAAATATAGTTCTGTGTGAAATGGAAGATGGAAAAATTATATATATGTAATATAATTTATATAAGAATGGTAGTGCTTTTCATGAATGACTGATGCTGAATCTCTAATTGAACAAAGAATCACTGACAGTTTCTTGTGATAAGACAAAGAGTTGTATACTAGATATATTAAATTAACTCCAGTTATAAACAGTTTTTTTATATCTAATTATACGTAAATATGCAAACATTCAGTGTTATCTTAACATTCTTCCTGTGTATTCAGCTCTAACTAATTGAAAACTGTGCATTTAACAGATTGCATGATTTATGTGTCTACTATCACTGAAATTATAGATCAATGCCAATTGTTTACTAAATACATAACACTGGATAAAGGGCAAAACAACTTAATTAACAATACTATATAAAGCCTAAAGGAAAGGAAGCTCCCATTGCTGTCCCTTCTTTTTACAGAAACAATTCCTTCTCAAGTCTGAATAATTATGTGTTTGGCGAAATTCAAGCAGCTTCACCAAATAAGCAGTACATGGTCCCACACCTAACACTCTATCAACTGTTTCCAATCCCTATCTGATTTTAATATTTTTATATAGTGCTTTGATGTCCACCATGTCCCAATAAAAATCTTTGGACCATTCCAAACTCTTCACAACATTACAGAATTCTGCTATGTTGTTAATATGAGAAGGAATTCTGTATAAATGTTTTTTTTCAAGTAGGTGTCCAATAAAACACCTACATTTTGAAAGTAAGAGCTGACACCTGCCACTATAGGTATCACCGAGGGTTCGGTAAGATTTTCATGTAACTTGGGGATAACGCAGAAACTTGGGTCTTAAGGATGTGTAATAAACAATCCCCGGGATTCATGGAGCTTGCACCAAGCATAGCGTAGGCAGTATAATGCCAAATATGGCCGCCGAGCGATTCAGGTACAATCCAATTCCACGTGCACTACCGGCATACACCAGAACCGCGCAGCCCTCAGCTTAGGTATGCTAATCACCCCAGGCGCAGTGCCGTGCCATGCAAATGAAGGTACATAGCGATTCATGAAGTGGTGCAGGCATAGCGTAAGCCCACAGAATTGTAAACCAAAAAACACGGTTTACATTTTTCCAAACAGAACATCGGAGCTATGAAAGCAGACCAAACTCATGTATTACAAAGTTAACATATGCCAATGGCTAAATATACAGCCAATGGCATAAGAAAAGATGCAGAACACCTAAAAAACAACATTTAATGTCATGTCCACAGTAACGCAAAGTACAACCGCAGGGGATGTGTGCGCAAATGGGAACACAAAGAAAATATATACAAATGTCATAAAATCGCAATGTAATACAAATCAGGATTTCACCATAATACTCAGTGGTATGCATGGTACACCACAACCAAGCTGCAAGGGTTGCTAAGGGTCTGTGACAGTGTTTGGCACAGTAACTATGAATTAGTAGTCAATGCCATGCAAATGAAGCAGGTAACACTGAATCGCAAATGTCCCGCCAGATTAAGGATGTACCATATGGTGCAGTGCTACAACACCAAGGAGTGGCTCAGAGGTATACATGAAATCAGCAATGGGGTGTGCCACTGTAGCTGTAAGCACATTGGAGCAATGCAAATCTGGCCTGGCCGTTGCTAAGCAAAGCCGCAGGACAGGGGTGGGGAGGTAGGTATAGCATTGTTTAGCTGAGAGCACATATGGTGCCCGAAAGCGCATGTGTACGGGGATGAAAACATGCCTGAAACCTGGTAAGTGGATGCACACGCTGCGCACCATAACACAAACAGGAAGGTCAGGGGAAGAAAAGAAGGAAATGCAGCAGTAGGGTAATTGGAGTACAACTGAGCAATTAACACCTGTTAACTCACAGCGGGCAATCGGCGGCAGCTGACAAGTCTGCTCACAGAAACCTGCAAAACAGGATAGGGGAGGTGTTGGATTGCAAAGAAAGGAGAACTGTCATAGCAGAGCAAAGCAAACCTACAGTAGACTGGCAATAGAACACATTACACAAGATAAGCCAGGTCTAGGAAAGTACAAATGAAAGCAGGCTGCTGGATGCATGCCAGAAAATGGTAGGTGAAACATGAAGAAATGTAAAGGGAAGGGCAAGAGGTAATCCATGGCAGCCAAATGTAATTCAACACCAAAGGCACCACAATAGTAGTTCCTGTTGTAAAACACATAAGATACCCTGTAGCTACGATCGTACATACACACCCTATGACATCATTGGTGTTAACAGCACAATAGTATAAAGTGTGAAAGCACCCCACACACACCTGTGTATTCCCAAACACTGTACCATAGGTGTAAACACATGGGGAACTTTTAAAATGTACATGTTGGGAGCTGCCGTAGCTGTGATTCATCACCATGTGTTAGAGACTGACAGTGTTGTGGAGGATGATGCAGACAACCACTGCAGGCCCCGGAGGAGGAGAAGAGTGTTCAGACCAAGGGTAACCTACCAGGGGCTACATGATCTGGAGATAGTAAAGTGTTACAGGGTGGACAGGGACATCTTACAGCAAATAGTTGAGCTGTGCCGGCCACACCTGAGATCCAGAAACAACAGAGGGGAACCCATCTCAGTGGACACGAAGGTATGTGTAAGCTTGCGAATACTAGCCACAGGTACCTTTCAAAGGCCAACTGGAGATATAATGAGGATCTCACAGGCATCAGCATCCAGGGTACTACACCAGTTCTTGGATGCCATGTTACCACATACCAATGAGCATATATACTTCCCCTGAACTCAGGAGGAGTTGGCTAGCAATATGCGTCACTTCCACCATGTGACACACTACCCAGAGGTACTGGGTGCGATAGACCACACGCACATACATATCAAGTCACCACCCGGTGAGCATGGTAGGTGCTACATAAACCGCAAGGGATTCCACTCCATCAACTGCCAGGTCGTGTGCAATGCCCAGGGAATTATCATGGATGTGTGTGCTGGCAGCCCTGGAAGCTACCATGACTCCCATATCTGGCATGCCTCAGCTGTATCAGGTATTTGTCAGGGGGGACATCCCACATGGCCACCTTGTGGGGGATGCTGGCTATGCACTGGAGCCATGGATGATGACTCCCATCAGAAATGCACACACACCCATGCAAGAACGCCATAATGAGGCACACGCACAAACCAGAATCATCATAGAGCGTGTGTTCGGGATGCTGAAATTATGGTTCCATTGCTTGAATACATCTGGTGGAGCCTTGTAGTACTCTCCAGGCACGTGTGCCCACATCTTCATAGTATGTGCCATGCTACATAATATGATCCTGTGGAAACAGCTGCAGCAGGGACAAAATGGTGAAGGCCCTCATAGCCCACCACAATTGCCAAAGCCATCACAGGCACAGAGGGATTCAGACCATGAACACCCTGTGCCAGCCCCAGTAGGCAGACAGAGGTGTGCCCAATATGCCTATGCCTTGGCAAAGAGGGGACATATAGCACATACTTTGACAGTGTAGGCCCCTACGGACTGACACTCCTCTCCACCTGTACACACTAAAATGGATGGCACACACACACGACCACCTGTAAATCGTAATGTATAGGTGAGCTACTGTGTGAATCCTACATAGGCAGCCCTCAACCATTGTACACAAAACAGCTATTGGAACAAGGAATGTCAACACCTGAACAGTGCATGCACCTATCAGCATATGTTGGCACTGTGTGTATAGGTACCTAGGTACATTGGTAGGTACACGCCCGATTGTCAGAGGCCATACACCAATCGAGGCAAACATTGTCTGCTGTCACCACAACATTGAGTAACCAATTGTCGCTCAGTGTAGCAGAGGCAATCGCAGGATCCAATGTGTGTAATCACTGTTCCCCACACACTCTGCACGGATTCCCTGGTGCATTAATGAGGGGCTCCACATAATGTAATCATGGATGTCGTGTCAAGGCATGGGGTGTACCCATGACAGGTATCTGTCCCCCCAGCATGCTCCACCTATGGTCGATTGAAGGTGTATCACATTATAGTGTGTGGCTCACTGTGATATACATACCCAGTGCTGGAGCACATCCATTAAACATCACATGGACATACCATTAATAGGACTCATCCATATGTAAACTAACTGAGTTACCCATGTGATTGCAGTATGGAGTAACAGCCATAGTATAGTCCACATACAAAATGCCATAACACGTGTACAAATCCCAGATGCCCAAGTGGTAAATGCAGTGACCGTCGTGCATGTTCCCGGTCCCTTGTCTTGCAAGGGATGTAACATAATCCCGAAGGCACGAATAATGCATGTTGGATGCAGGTCATCAGATCATGTATAGCACACATTAGCAGGAATATGCATTGCCCAGTGCTGGTAAGCGTCGTTTAAATATGACTATACGGATATGCGCGAAAGAGGGCTAAGCTTCTCTGAATATCACGCAGATCACAGTTAATGATGTCCAGAACAGGTGAAACCAGCATTATTCACCCCTGTACTAATAGTGCCTGCTCTGAAGGGTAAAACGACCACTGCCAGGAGTAGAACACACAATCATGTACACAATCACCTAACACTATGGTAGCCAAGATGTACCTATGGCAGGTGTATAATGTGACAGGTTCAAACACAAACATGCAGAGTCCAGGAAACAGTATACACCGACAAGTACACAATGAAAGGTGTATTCTGCCTGTCACTCCCTCTGTCATATATATATATATATATATATATATATATATATATATATATATATATATAATACAGATAGAAAGGGTGATAGAGAGATATATGTTGATATATATATACGGATTCACCGATATCTGCAAATATATAGATAGGTCAACGACATGTACACAAACATGGAGGTACAAATAAATAGGATACTGCCAACTATGGAATGTGTCACATACCGACACGAGTAACCACGAGGGTGAAAGACCGAAAGAACACAGTACCAAAATACTAGAACCGTGAGTAACATTATCACGATATGAAGGGACATTTAGTTACCGCTGCCGGTGTTGCGGTCCACGTAGGTACTGTGTACAACTGTGTTTGTGATTGCCGTAGTCTGTGTACTTGTGTGTTGAGGATGCCGTGTGCATTTCCATGTGACTGTATTGTGTGTGTGTGTGTGTGTGTGTGTGTGTGTGTGTGTGTGTGTGTGTGTGTGTGTGCATCATGTGTCTGTTAGTGCTAACTCGGAGGTAGATCATTACGGTAGGTGTGGTTATAGCTAGCCGTAGCCATACGGTTACCACCTGTCCCACATTAGGAGGGACAGACCCTCCCTGCACAGTTGTGTCCTGACATAAAACATTAAAAAGGGCAAATGTTCGAGATTGTAGGGCATAATTATGTCCCATATATTATGTAACAGTTGCACTAAATAGTTATGCCTGTATGTAAGAAACGTAAATGTTACGTGCAATATGATAAGTAGCCAAAGTCCTACAAGAATAAGTATGTATTCAGGATAAAAGTATGTGCTATCATGTGTACTGACTGTGGGTATGTGTCGGCCTGTAAACACCGATGTGTGTCCCGCAAATGTCCCACTATGGCCATTTGAAAAGGTGGCAACCCATGCCAAAGAGGTTCAGTTACCAACACAACTGCAATGAGTGCAAATATCTGGGACAGAAATACATGGGACAGCTGTCATTTAGTAACATTCCTTTACATATCGTTGTATTTCTGGAGGTATGGAAGTATCAACCTCACCTGCATACTATATAGAAACCAATTAACAATGGCCCAATGTATATGCCCATCACAAAAGTCTACTAACTGATAGGTCTTTAATTAGGGAAGGAGCCCACACACATATATGGAATATGTAGAAATGCAAGCCCCACAAACCTGTATATGCTACGTACACCCACCTACATCCCCCACACATGAAACTATAGCAATACAGACTGTAATAACAGCACAAACATCTACTCACTCAATTACATCTGCAGAAGCGTTAACATACCTTGTGAGAGACACATTTTTAAAGGCACCATGTGAAATCGTAGCTGTTGTATAATGGAACAGATGGCGATGTTACAGGTTTTGTTTGCAATTGTCCCTTATCAAACGGTTGAGATGACAGGTACACTCACATGTAGAACCACATACTCTAGCCGTCACACACAATCCATGGGGGACATGAATCCAAAATATCCATGTCTATACACATAGCAGTTGCAATTACACACAACAAAACACATACAGGCCGTCTCCCCGAAGGTAGGGCAAATGGGCAATGCCCAAGTGGAGAATTCAATTATACCCGACTGTTGCCACGTAATTGGTGAATGAAGTAGCAGCACAGCTGATGTGCAAGTAATAATTCACTCAGGAACACCAATTGGTGGCAGGAAACCACATGTTACAGGTATCGACGTATATAAGGATGACTTGCTAGAAATTCACACTGTATGCTTATACCATAGAACTGTTTAAACAGTGTAAGAGAGATAGTTACAAAAGTTCGAAACACTAGCAAGGTATGTAGAACACTCAGTATATTAGTGTATGTATAGCCTGCTTTGTATTAATTAAAAGTGTCCGCAATGCATAAAGTAGGAAAAGGTATTATGTAGTGATCTCTTGCTGAGCATAGTAACGCTTGTAGAAATTGTGTGTCCTGCAGTGGGCCACTAGGTAAACATCATAGACACCACAAGGGATGCTACATGTGGGCTTTAAACAGAACAATTCCATACCACCCGCCGTCAGTGGTAGGGTATGTCCAACAAGTACGTGCCATAGCAGGGGATAGTATATTTTGATATACTGTCACAGTAGGCATGTGTATGGGCATGTAACGACAATGACATGCCTAAGGTGGTCCTGCTTTGCAAGTATGCTTTGCATTATGGGACAATATGTAAAATATGTGTAATGTACAGTATTGTAGGTAGATATGTCAGATATTCTACACAGAATAACAGTCATATCATGCATACCAAAGGTATCGTCTATTGGCATGTACAATATACAATAACAGGATACATATGGCTTGTAGTCATGGGACACTGTAATAGCATGATAGCTAATCGAAATGGAAGAGCTACTCAATTAACCATACACAAAGGACATGTAATAGCTTCACAGGTTCATAGTGGGGTACTATGCTGTCTGGCAAGTCTATGTGTAAGCCCAACTACACTGTTTACACCAGCAGCACCTCTCTAGGGTAGTGTCCTGTCTGTGAACAGCAGAGCCATGTGTTACCTGCATCTCTGCACAGTACAGCCACTGCAGTGATCCCTGGCGTACGTGTGTCTCCCATCCACCAAGTGAGGTATCACATGAACAGTGCTACTGAGTGTCCCTGCGTGATGTACATAGGAATCATGTTCCAAAGCATGGTGAGTGTCTGGTTTGGGAATGTAACCCTCAAGCACATCCCACTCATCGTTGCATGTGTGCACATATCCATGAGCATATTGCTCTCAGTGGCTTTTGTTTATGTCACTTATGTGGAGTATATCCATGAATATTGTTGTGGACATGGGCCCTGTCTGTTCAGGGTAGCTGAGTATGCAGTATGCAAATGTGTACAGTCATGGTGTCCGTAGTTCTGCCGCATACGTCAACCTTCAGAGCTCAATAATCCTCATGGCGTGTTAATGTTGTGGTATGTAAAGCCGTAGCTGTTATGTAAGGTACACCCTAAACGGGGTGTTGTACCCTTGAATGTGTGTATACATCAGGAGTTCAGAGGTACAATGGGTGCCTATGTTCCAGCTACAAACTCAGTACAGATAAGGGTGGCCACGTAGAAGGATATCCACGCCACATTGGCAATATGCTTATCAAAGGAGTGGGTGCTACATATGTGTGCACTACGATCACGTACAATGTGACATGTATGTAGGGGACTACCACCTATGTGATAGTCAGTGGGTGATTGGTGTAATGCAAAGGGGATGTTCATACACCTTGTGTCATGCAGCTTGAGGCCATGATATTGATATCAGGTATCCGTCACAGTGACACCCTTATGGAGGGAGTCAGTATCAGCTGGTGGATCAATCATGGCGCTTTGTATGCAGTTGTCTGGAAAGCTAGTCAGGGAAATTCTCTCTGTGCTAGCCTGTACCTCAGGGAAGGATATACCGAACATGAGGGGCCCTATGACTGAGGACTGTGGTACGCCAAGTGTAACTGAAATACAGTAGGTACTATGGTATGCTACCCTCATTGTGTGGGTCCTGTCCGTGAGCCACTTTGCATAACATCCTGAGACATAGGGGTCGATGTGCAGGTGGATGTGTATGTTGTCAATACCAGAATGGAGAACGGTGCTGAAAACCAATGAGACGACAATGTAGGCTGTGTGGACCTCCTTACTGTCATCAACTACCCTGGTGACTGTATCAAAGGAGTCCACCAGGTGTAGGAGCCATGCTCTGGCCCTAACAAGTCCAACCTGGGTGGCATCAAAGGACTGGAGCCCACCAATGTCTCTGTGAATGACTTCCATGATGATGTGCCCCATAGCCTTGCAGAACAGTCCAGTCAGGTGTATAGGGCAATAGTCCCTCTGGTTCATTGTGGTGCCACCTGTGTGGAGTGTGATAACTGTTGCTGTGTGCCATTCAGGGGCCACAATGTCTGATACAAGGCTATTACTGAATCTGGTGGGCAAGTGGGGAGACATGTCATTCACAGGTTTGTGTAAATCACAGCCTGGGATGTTGGATGGTCACATGGAGTCAGTGTTCCAGGCCTTAGAGAGTGCAGGTTAGTACTGTTTAGGTGTGACCACAGGGACACCGCAATGTTCCTGCATGGATTGTGACCCTGTAGGGAATGAGAGGGTGTAATGTTAGCATTGAACCCATCCGCCAGGATGTTGCCAACATCACTCGGTTCTGTAATGTTCCTGAGTAACTGTCATATGTCAGAGCAGATGTGGGTATTACCATTGACTACTGGCATACCTCCATAATACCTTGTGGTACACCCTGGAATGTGTCGTAGTAATGTTTACATAGCTAGGTTCGGAGTATGTGATGAGGGATCCCGTAGCCCTACTGAGGCTGACCAGTGAGCTATCCCACCCATGGGATTGTACTCCACTTTGCAACAGCCTCCACCTTTTGTTGTAAATTATGTCCATGGAATTGAGCCCCCAGATTGGCGTCCATTATCTGGAGGGTACCGTCATGGCTCTGTTTGGAATAGCATGATCCATGCATTTGTGTAAGTGCTAATGAAGTGCACTGGGGTATATTTCAGCATTTGTATGTGCATCATCCATCTGCATGGGTGTCATGACGTTAACTACTGCTGTCATAAGACGTCTGTAGTAGGCGTTGTAGTACTCTTGTACTGTGTATGCCGTGAAGGATATGGTGCCAGGATGTGGATTACAAGGGTGATTAGCATATGTTTGGAAACCACCAATGAGGGATAACCCCAGGTGTGGAACACCAGTCACATGTTGGTAGTGTCCATGTCTAGGATATTGTTGGTCTTGGAGGTGGTGTGTATGGGTTGATCCAGCCGAGTGGAGGTTATGAATCCCGGACAGCATTGGCCTAATGTGTCGGTACATGAGTGGCTATCCCAGTTAAGTGTGGGGTAGTGTCATTCTCACATCAGTAGTACCTGACTGAACCCTACTGGCCAGTACACCAAGACATGAGGGCTGGTAACCGTGGGGTATGTTGTTGAATCTGTAGCATGTTACAATGTATATAGCAGTTCTGGCTACAGTTAATTGCACGTGGATCACCTCTGATGCATTGTGCTAAGTAACTAGCCAGGAGGTGTGTACAACATAGTGGAATATGGGAACACCTCAACCGTGGGTGTTTTGGTCCAGGTTACATGACTGAAAGGTGTGGTTTGCGTATACATGACTGAAAGGTGTGGTCTGCGTATAACCTGTCAGTGCAGGTGTGCTCTGCAGAGCCTAGAGGCAGGTCCCAGTCACTGCAGAGATATTGAAGTGGTCCATTATAAGGAGTGCCTTGCTTGCATGCGTCAGAGATGAAGATGTCAAGCATTGAGTCACATGACCCCATGTTTTTCTTGCCTGTTCCCGTTCTGGTGGTGAATGTTATTGGAAACTGTGCAAGACAGGTAGTATAGGAGCAGCAAGAGCCTTACATGTTATCTGTACTCCCAGGGCTGACAGGTGCAGGTCATCTGTGCCAAAGCATCGTGTTTTGTTGACCATGTCAGTCAAAGCAGACAGATACCGGATGCCTGTGGAATGACAGCAGAAGCATAGGCAACTGTTGAAGTGAAACAGTCAGTCATTGTACAATGGTAACAAGTCTGGATGAATGCATAATGCTCCTCAGGGCTTGGCCCATACCTTCAGGGCTACAAGACCAGTGAGCTATTGCATGTCCCTGCACATGTAGTCTGTGAAGTTGCATCTCAGAGCAGTCACACTAACATGGAGAATGACAGTCAAATTGTACCTGGTGAGGTGTGGCATGGGTGCATAGGTTATGTTGCAGAACCAGTTACCCGACAGCTAGATGTAAGCGACTATCGCCTTGTGCAGCCTGCTGAGTGGGACATCAGTGTGACCGCCTACAGAGTCACCTATGACTGGTGTGTTGTGTATGTTATAAAACTCTATTGGCTGTATGTGATGGGCACACATGAGTCTTTTGGCTATAAGTTATCGTTGTGTTTGGTGATGGGGGCTGCCTTTGGTGCCTACACAGAGTATAGAGAGGTTTTGCAAAAGTTGTACTCATACTATGTGTGGCCTGTGGTGGTGGAGATCTTGTGATACTATGTGATGAGTGGGGTGTGTTGCAAATGTTACACATCCCCACATAATTGTCAGGTTCAGTCTGGGTTGGTGAGAGCATTACCCCCACCATGGCTACATATGTGCATCTCCCACAGGCTGTAGTGCCGTATGTTGGGAGGTGAGCATTGACTGTGTACATGAGACAATTGCTCTATTGCCACATGTATGCCATATTCATCATATAGGCAGACAATATCACTGGTATGTGACAGTTGGGCATGCCTGTATATTCAACCATGTCTTACAAGATATGTGAGTTACATGTGTACAACAGCTGTTGTACTGTAAGCAAGCTGGAAATGTAAGGACAGACAGTGTACTTGTGAGAAATGGTTTGGAATGGGTGCTATATTAATTAGTAGCTCATGAAGTGCTCACAAGTTCTGAACAAGTGCTGAGCATGAAAATGCAATACAGATAGGGTGTTGGATAATATCAACCCACAAGTGGTGACAACAGTCATAATTGGAGGCACTGCACTATTACCCTGCTGAGTATGGTCTGCAAGTCCATGAACCAGTATCAATGTAGATGTTAGCAGTACAGATGTAGATGACAGTACAGATGTTTGACTACATGTACCTTCGTATGTCACAGGAGTGTTCTACCAGTGGCCTGTTGACAGAATCAACACTACAAAAGGTGTCAGAGTGACATGTGCATATCACACCAGTGGCAGCTACAGTAAAACAGGGTTAATGTGTTGTACTCCCCCCTCATTGTAGCCCATACCACACAGACAAATGTGAGGCATCTGTGTATGTAAGGATGTAAATGGTCATGACCTATGAGCAATAGCTGTCTCAGTGTTGTGAACAACATACAGAATGGGCTTTGTGGGTGAGGTGTGTGACATATGTGCACAATCTGACAGATGATATTAGCATTGTCACCGCTAGGTGAATATCCCTGTATCCATTAACTACCACCTAGGCTGCGGTCAACATTATGGACACTGTGTAAGGGATGGTGCTGTGCAGTTCACCTCCCTGAGTTGGTGACATTTCCAGGCCTATTAGGTAGTCATACGAGGCACACATGTCATGACAGGGTGCCATCCATGAGCATGGAAATCAGTGGACAGGCATACTCAGCACTCAGGTGACCAATATTGGATCACATATCACCTTTAAGGGGTATTGGCCATGCATGGATGGGCGATACCAGACTTCACAATCCTCACCTCCACTATGCAGCATGCTGGCTACCTTGCATAAAGATATGTGCTACACTATGATGTTGCACATACTACATGTACATATCCTAATCTGCAAGACATACGTCATGGACAGCCACCGTCCTACTACTAGGATCACCACATGCTGGACATATCCCTGTGCCATACATGTTAAATACTCCCGCCATACCATGCAACCCTGTCCATCAAAGCTGCACATGTCATCTCTGTCATACATGGTGTGATGACCGCATGGTAGATGTATTATCAACTGTCTGGATCAGTAATGTAGCACTGATGCACCTCGCTGTGGCAAAATGGCTGTCGGATACAGCTAGGAAACCTTGCCCGTACATGCTATAGTTGATAACCATCCCTGCAAATGATGTCCGACTAGCTATTGTCCCATGTCTATCACATGTGCAACACAGGTGATCTGTGGCAGGATGTTGAACTGCTGTACAGTGCCATGTAGATGTATATGGCAAAACACATGCATGTAAAGGTTTCCGTGCGTATGTGTGCATTGTCACTGCTCAAGTCCATTAAGGCAGTGTATGTGTTGATATGTGACATATACACAGCATCAAGGTCAACAGCATTACTGTGGACACATCCAGGCATGTGCTGATAGGTAAGAACACCAGTGCAGGCAAACAGGCATGCCCACATCAAGACAGCATTTACATGGAGTATGAACAATGTAATGAGGTGACACACATATATGGTGATGATATCCAATGCATAACGGGTGTTACATGTGAGTGACACAAACATGTCAGTCGTGTCAGTGTCATGATGATTTGCAAAGATAACTGTGCAGATGTACTAGATTTAATAAAAATGTATGTGCAGCAGTATCTCTGTACATGTCTGTGATACTGTGACCTGTCACCATCATTATGTCTTACAGATAATGCCTCATTCACGCCTGCAGGAGGATGATGTTCTCATCCCGTATCTCCATGAGAACTATGAGGTGTTGTTCAGCCATGTGCCACAGCATGCCCAGCAGCATGACAACCTGTGGCAGGATCTTCACAGGAGGTTTATTGATGTGGGTGGCCATAACCGCACCTACCACCAGGCGTGCAGACACTGCACGGACTTGATACGACATGCAAAACAGCGGGCCACTGCAATCACCAGGGAACAAGGTGGAACAGGTGGTGGGCCACCAACCCAGCCCCCACTCACACCCACTGAGGAGCTACTGGACAGTCTGGGGACACCCTCAGAACAGCATCCACAAACACTAGCTGCCATCGTGGAGGCGGGTGTCTCCCAACCAATGAGCCTGGACTTGCCTGGTAAGTCAGTACTGCACATATGACTATTATATCCCATTTAGTTGCATGTGTCACTGTACATTATGTAATGTAACATCATATGCAAGGTATGTTTACACACATGCTGCATACTACAGTATGCTACCCTGTGTATGCACACATGTGCATACTATATGCTATTGTACAGCCGAATGTGTTAACATGCACAGTGCACCTGGTGGCTGTCATACAGTCATGGATAATGTTCAAACTGCTGTGTCACCCCTATATAGGTACCTCTGGCGTGCCGCACAGACATCAGTCCGTTGCAGGTGAGACTGTCATCAGTATCAGACATGTTAAAGCATAGATCTATTCGCCATGTGACCAGTTAACACTTGTACACTTGATGTTTGGTCCAGTCACGATATACAGGTCACATCTCCCATCATTCACACTGGCTACCCATGTGCAATATATACAAACAAAATGATACACCAACATGAAACCACAGTATCTGTCATTACTACATGTGTGGACAGCTGTGCATACAATGGTGGAGGTGTTGTACAATGTAGGCGTATGTACTATACATTGGAACAACACATGTGTGGTACGCAAACAGTACCACACAGTGAGCTGGGATATGGGCAGCCCACAGGAGACACCATTGTGTTATATGCCCCTGCAATGGGTGCACACATAGTGATGTGCCATCTGACATGTCCGAGACACGTAGTGTTCTGGCTGCAATATTGTCACACTATTCCATAACAAATACCCCACATACTAAACATACAGCCCATTGTCTGCATAGCACTGTGGATGGTGACATATCTGACATCTATGGGTGTAAGTCATATGGGACAACACAGACATGAGAGATAGATGGCTATCACAAACATTTGGCCAACACATGTTCACACATGGCCATGGAGGATGGCCAGAGACATGTAGCCACACAGTAGATATGATGTGTATACACCCTGTTGCACATTGTCCACACATGGTCCAATTATAGCCATAGTTGACTGATTATACAGTTGATGTGGTACACTGGACATCCTAAAAGCCTGTGCACAGCTAGTGGAGGTGTCACTTAAGTCTACCATATAAGATGTGTTGAACATCACGACTGTATCATAGCATGATAGTAGTCACCTGTACAGCTTCCACAGACATTTGACACCACATCAGGCTGCAGATACTGTACATTTCCCTTGCTGCTGTAGGACATCATCGTTAGCTGTGCACCTCGTGTGTGTGGTACATCAATGTCATGTGGGACATGGTGAATTGACAAGTCTGCCATGTGTGGACATAGTTGCCAGGCAGCTAAGACTCTGTAGTAGTTGTGCAGGGGTGTCATCTGTAGGTCTTCCAGTAACCTGTCACATGACACAGCATGGTTTGGTGTGTATACACCTCAGCATCGTGGGTCACAATCCACAGTTATGTCATGGGTATGCATGCAGTTATGGCTATGCAATGTGTGCATATTACGCACTGTATAGCAATATAGATGCCTCATGATGCCATGCAATGGCACAGTGTCTGTACTTCACACTGTATAGCAATGTAGATGACTCACACTACCCTTCCATGCTCATGCACATTTGCTAAACATGCATGCTATCTGTAGAGCATACAGACAACACGGCAATGTGATGCCCATTAAAAAACTGTACATGTGTCAGGACACCATTGTGTCAGACATGTATACATGTTAATGCACACGTCAGCAGATTACATGTCAAGGTCACTTCAGCCATGTGTACTGTTAACCTGCTCTGGTCCACATGGTGTATCACGGGGATGAATGCTTACTACCATGGTTGTGTGAACTGCATGGCTACTGATATGATACCTGCTTGCTGTTGTGTGCAACCCAGGGAGGTATGCTAACTAACACTATTAATGTCTGAGCTGCATGCCGTCTGCTGTATCACATGCATGCTGCATACCATCTGTCAAATCACATGCATGGTGTGTCTGTGTGTGTCTGTGTGTGTATGCGTCTGTGTGTGTGTGTGTGTCTGTGTGTGTGTCTGTGTGTGTCTATTGTAATTTAGAGTCTTTCTTTGCATTCACAGGTGATGTAGGTGCGTTACCCTCCTGTGGTCTATCTGATGTTAGTGTCCCTACAGATACTAGCAGTGATGAACATATGCTTGAGATAAAGGCAGGGTTGTCAGGGGCTGAATCTGTGCCAATGGTTGTCATCCCAGCTATGTACCCCTCTTCCCCACACACAGTTCTGCTGCCAACACATACCGCATCACCAGTGGCCATAGAGGAAGGACAGTCAGCATCTGTTAGCGTGGAACAGGAATGTGTGGTGACTACAGAACGTGTCTCTCCACACCATGGTGTCAGTGTAATGACTGCAGATGTGCCACACAGGTATGTGACCAGTGCTGCTTGTAGGAGGACCTCTGGCAGACATGCACCTGCAGGACTGAGCGCAGCAGCTGGTGTCACCAGACGCATGTTCCAGACTGTAATGGCGGCAAAGGCACGTGCTGAATAGCAGAACAGAGAAGGGCAGAGGCTGCAGAGAGCTGCTATCCATACTCTAAACGACAACATCCAGGCATTGGCAAATGCTCAACATCAGATTGCTGATGTTCTGGACAGGTGATTGTGTGACATGGTTGGAATCCTTGACCATGGCATGGCAATCTGCGAGTGTGAGCTGTTTGTGCCGGAACATCTGGTAGGAGTGAGGCGTAGGCCACATGGATGTAGGCCAGCTACACCACCTAGTGCAGGTCAACGTGAGCATGCCACCTCACATGCCCGCTCCCATAATGCTGGTAGCAGTAGCAGTGCAGCTGGTGCTGAGCTGTCAACACCAGGACACAGCAGGCCACATGGACGTGGCCTTGGACGTTCCCAGCAGGGACACGGTTCCAGTGGACATGTGTCGTTGGACAGTAGCCAATCTGTACCTTCACCTGGTAGTGTCCGTGCAACCCCTGGCAGGCACAGGTCATGTGGCTGTGGCTGGACACAGTGAGCTGTACATCCTAGTCTGTACAATCTGGAGCTGTCAATAATACCTCTGTGTAGGCCTCACAAAAGGCGAACTGTGTGCACACATTCACGCACATGGCAAAAATATCTGTAGGGCACCGCAACACCCACATGCATAATGACCACACATGTCCAATCAGTTTACCGGCCCTTACCCACACAGATGTCATCCATTGGTGCAGCCTATGCCCCTGGCAAACATTATCATCCTGTGCATATGATGAAGCCTGTGCTGCATTCCTGTCATCCACACCATCGGTGCAGGGACATGCTCAAATGGTCTGATGCACAGGGTGAACAGAATTGTGAGAGAAGTGTATATTACATTAGTTGTGTACTGTTGACACGCACCAGACATACCATGTAGTACAGGTTTATCATGAATTGTTTTATGTTCACAGTATGTGTCTTGGTAAAAACAGTAACAGCATGTTGGTAATGATGCCCCGATTCCCTCCTTATGGTCTACTTGCATGTGCCAACAAGTAGCAGTGTTTGCAATTTCTCTTGTGTAAATGTGGAGTACTCACAGGCATGTATGGCAATATCAGCATGCTATAGTTAGCCTCAACCTGACTGTTGGAAAGGCTCACATACCACAGATGTCCACACATATACTGATCCAGAAGCATGTGGGCTGTTTAATAGGCTACAGTGGCTAGAGACGTGACATCCATACCAGGTCACATCACAGGTATGTTGACATGGTGTGGGGGGTGTACACAGCGGTCCGACCGATGATAACGTTAGAGTCCACTTGATAGCATGAGGCCTCACTGTGTAGCAGTAATACCCTGTCACATTACAGGAACATGCCCACACTCACGGGGCCAACAACACTATAACGCACACTCCATAGTATTGAGGTGAGGACCCCTGCCTATGTGGTAATCACCCTCACAGTACTGTGCACCCACACGATGCGACACAGAGAATGTACATGTACAGGTATGGCTAAGACCGATGGCATCAACAGGGTAGTAGACTGCATCACCATGAGGGGTTAGGGATCTGTGTGTTCTGTATGGTAACATACACCCTCACTCCATACACCAGACAGCCATACATACACACACACACACACACACACACACACACACACACACACACACACACATACACTGTGGAGTCCACAAATGTCATTCACATATGGATAGTGGACATGTGTGTGATACACACACCACCCCTGCCTACATCATGCTTTCCACACTGCAATATGTACAGATCTCTACAACAGTGTACAGGGGTGTGTAACAATTGGGATGTATTCCCCACCACATGTGGCATATATGGTCACACAAGCAAACACACATGGCAGTACTGTGAATGATACACCTGCTATATGATGATACGTCTGACAGACATGCAGCAGTATTGGCCGCATTATGTGTACCAACGCTACCTCTGGTAATTGTGCTGCTATATGCACACGGGAGGATGTAAGTGTTACAGGTGTCAGGTGACTTACAGTCAGTAACAATCGACCGCTATGTAGGTTTTATGCCTTCATCGTCAAATAACAGTAACATAGCTTACTGTTTGCACATGTAATGGTAGGATGGAGTATGAAACACCTGTGAGCCATCCCCGGCAAACATCCATCTGCAAAGGTGGATCACCACTTTATGTACACACATCCATCCATACCTGATGTACATCCTACCGTACTGTCAGTATTTCACCATATACAGGTGTCAATGATGGGGCTGCATTGCAACTGCATGTTGTAGTTAGGCACATATTAGTTACATGCATCAGCTACTGCACATGCATGGTAGCTGCATACACACCACTAAATATACATGTGTGTTGGGCCTACATGCCTGTCATGTAGCCATGTTTGTATGCATTGCAATTGGTGGACATGTGTAATGACATACATAACACATGGACAGTTGTATGATATGATGGGTGTCATGGGCAACTAGTACAGAGGGAATGTGTCCTCATTCAACATTGCTACCTCATGTACTGTTAGCATTCAACAGCCATGGACCTACCTTCCATATGCATGCGTGTGATTGCTGTAGCCACTTGTCTGCATGGAGGACAGCAAAAGCTATGCTATGTATATATGTGTTGTGTGTTTGTGTGTGTGTGCATGTGTGTGTGTGTGTGTGTGTGTGTGTGTGTGTGTGTGTGTGTGTGTGTGTGTGTGTGTGTGTGTGTGTGGTCCATGCACATATCCACTGCAATTACATGTATGTCATATCCAAACATGTGTGTTCTTTGGTGTACAGCGACAGTCATCTGTCACAGCTGTGTAAGACCCAGGGCCCCTGTTATATGTAGAGCCAACCTGGTTATGTACAGTGGTATCATTGCAACGCGTACCACATGATGGAACCCTGTCAGTACATGTGTAGTCTGCACAGTTGCTGTAGAGCTATGTACAGTCCACTGGTCATAAGTCAAACGGTGTTGTGGTAATGTATGGCTGTGTGTTGCTGGTCCAATGACATGGAGATGTCTGAGGGCTACATAGTAGATCTGCACCTGAGACATCTGTGATGGCTCCTGAGTGTGTACTGGTCAGTACATGTGAGTGGCCTTCATGTACATGGGGACAGTAACACCATACTGTGCCCTTCCATGTTTAGAATCCATGTGCATGCAAGACAGCCCTTTGCTACTGCTAAGTGTGTGAGCATGCCCAGTTCACCTTTGTGTAGATGGACACACAATACATTCCAAATGGACATGTGATACTAAGTGTGTGAGCATGCCCAGTGACGCCTTGTGTCGGTGATGTGCCTCTGTGTATGGGCATGGCCATTGACATCCTGTATAGCGATGGTGGTCATCTAGGCAACAGATGTCCATTTTCCACGTCAGGATGGATGCCTACATTGAACACACTGGTTGACTGTCTTGAAGGGTGTACTGTCTGTGGCTTGTCCCGTATCTATGTAGTGTTGTAATAGTGCTCCGTAGATAGGCAGTTGTCCCGCTCTCACCACTGCTGTGTGTTTGTCTACGTCTACCTTGGGACAGTAATATGCTTTTAGACTGCTCACTCTCTATACATTCCCTATCGGCGTCCTTGCCTTTGCGGATGATGTCATCCACCTAGAAGTATGCCTCTGGGAGTGCTGTGTTCCAGGGTTCTGTAACTGTGTAATGCTGTAGTGTGATAAGGTAGTTAGGTGTATGTTCGACTCCCAGCCTTGCCAAGTGTGTGTGTGTGTGTGTGTGTGTTTCCAGCTGCTTAGGGACAGAGTAATGCTTTTAGATGGCTCACTCCACATACATTCCCTATCGGCGTCTTTGCCTTTGCGGATGGTGTCATCCACTTAGAAGTATGCCTCTGGGAGTGCTGTGTTCCAGTAATTTCGGTAGCGCGTTCTGTAACTGCGTAATGCTGTAGTGTGATAAGGTAGTTAGGTGTATGTTCGACTCTCAGCCCTGCCAAGTGTGTTTCCAGCTGCCTGGAAACAAAGTAATGCTTTTAGACGGCTCACTCCACATACATTCCCTATCGGTGTCTTTGCCTTTGCGGATGATGTCATCCACCTAGAAGTATGCCTCTGGGAGTGCTGTGTTCCAGTAATCTCGGTAGCGCATTCTGTAACTGCGTAATGCTGTAGTGTGATAAGGTAGTTAGGTGCATGTTCGACTCCCAGCCCTGCCAAGTGTGTGTGTTTCCAGCTGCCTGGGGACAGAGTAATACTTTTAGATGGCTCACTCCACATACATTCCCTATCAGCATCTTTGCCTTTGCGGATGATGTCATCCACCTAGAAGTATGCTTCTGGGAGTGCAGTGCTCCAGTAACCTCAGTAGAGCATTCTGTAACTGCGTAATGCTGTAGAGTGATAAAGTAGCTAGGTGTATGTTCGATTCCCAGCTCTGCCAAGTGTGTGCCTGTGTGTGTGTGTATGTTTCCAGCTGCCTGGGGACAGAATAATGCTTTTAGATGGCTCACTCCACATACATTCCCTATCAGTGTCTTTGCCTTTGCGGATGATGTCATCCACCTAGAAGTATGCCTCAGGGAGTGCTGTGTTCCAGTAATCTCGATAGCGTATTCTGTAACTGCGTAATGCTGTAGTGTGATAAGACAGTTAGGTGTATGTTCAACTCCCAGCCCAGACAAGTGTGTGTGTGTGTGTGTGTGTGTGTGTGTGTGTGTGTGTGTGTGTGTGTGTGTGTTTCCAGCTGCCAGGGGACACAGTAATGCTTTTAGATGGCTCACTCCACATACATTCCCTATCGGCATCTTTGCCTTTGCGGATGATGTCATCCGCCTAGATGTATGCCTGTGGGAGTGCGGTGATGCCGGAACTCGGTAGCGCATTCTGTTACTGCATAATGCTGTAGTGTGGTAGACTAGACAGGTAGGTGCTCGATTCCAAGGCATGGCAGGTATATGTGTTTGACAGTTATACCATATGTGCTGGTACTGTGGGTAGCTAGCTGCGGGATGTGTTCATTTTGTTTTGTTGCTGACCTATATAGTGTCCACAGCCTGCATATTCTGCCAAGACACTGGGTTGTCAACACATACATTCACCAATAGATCTGGTGAGTAACTGTCAGCTGCCCTACTCTTACCCTTGATACAGTCTGACCCATGTGACGCAACAAAACACACATGCCTTGATAGTAACAACACTACATGATGCAGGTGGCACATGCAGTTTCCTTTTTATTCCTGTCTAATGCATTGCTGTCATGTGGTCCGCTGTTGTGATATAAATGCTATATCTACATATGTGTGTACAAGTATATGTGTGTATGTATGTATATATATATATATATATATATATATATATGTATGTATATATCCATGTATATATGCATACAAATAATATATATGATATATTGAGATGTAGAGGTGGACATAGATGTGAACATATGTCTGGGGACATCAGCACTATTGAATGTTTGTGCCGGATGATCTGTACATGATAACCTGGGATCTATGTATATCTGCCATGGCGTGGTGGTAATGCACATCGTCTGTAGTGTACAGGGCCATGGGTTGTAGTCATGTAGACACCGGTTATTTTGTTGCTGGGAAGACCATGGGACATTGAATATGGTGATGGTAAGGCACCTGTTGCCAGTTGTGTATGGATCTGAGCGACACTGAGCAGTGGTTAATAATTTGGAGGTTTGGTATGGGTCATATAACTATTCATTAGAAGACTATACTATGCAGATGATGTTGACTATGGTGTATCACATTTATCACCAGGGTGTGCTGCTGGTCCCTGGAGTGTATGTGTGTAGTCAGCTGGGTGCAGGTCTCGAATATAGTTGACAGCATGGGAGGGAGGTCAGGCATACTGTACATACATTGCAGAACTGTGCCTCGGGAGTGCTCCTGCCTTAGCACACCTAAGCTAGGGGTGTGTCTATACTTGCCGGATGACAATGGAAGGGATGACAGCAGTGGTGGGGTAGTCAGGGTGGACAGGCTGCACAAACATGTGTTGATCAGCACAATCAGCAGTTGACATGGCCAGCCCGCACATGAACAGTACGTTAATGCGAGCAAGCAGCATACACATAGGTTTCGTCCACACTCTACATCACCGGTGTATACCTGCAGGTACATTTCATGACACAGTCCAACCAAATGACATGGGCTGCAGCAGGCAACATATACCAACATATGCAGGAGGCTGGGGCAGTGAGGATGTGTATGCTGCCAAACATCCCTTACTGGGGTGACATAAGACTTTATAGACTGAGGGTGACTTACCAGGGGCTACATGGGCTGGGGATGTTGGAACACTATGGGGTGGACAGAGACCTCCTACAGCAGCTTGTTGACCTGTGCCTGACGCATCAACCATGCCGAGAGAAACGCATCCCAGTGAATACCATGGGATGTGTTGGCCTAGGTGTACTAGCCACAGGTACCTCACGCAGCACAACTGGGGATATCATGGGTATCTCACAGGCATCTGGATCCAGAGTATTGCACCAGTTCACAGATGCCATGTCAACACTTGCTAGTGAGCACGTACATGTCCTCAACACGCGTGATTAGTGGACCAGCAATATGCATCTGTTCAACCACATGGATGACTACCCTGGGGTACTAGGTGCAATAGCTTGCACACGTAGCACCACCCGGGGAGCAGAGTAGGGCCTACAGTCACTGCAGGGGCATACCCTCCAACAGCTAGGCCATATGCGATGGCCAGGGCATGAGATTGAATGTGTGTGCTGTCTGCCCTGGAAGCTATGGTGTGTCTGATATATGGATTCTGACACAGCTGTAGCACACCAATGCCTATATGGACATCCCCTACAGTCTTCTAGTGGGGGATACTAGGTAAACACTGGTGTAGTGGCTGATGACACCCATCAGCAATGCACACACACCTGAACACTCACACCATACTGAGGCGGATGCACAGACAAGACATATACTTGTGCATGTGTTTGAGATGCTCGGTTCACAGTTCTGGTATCTGGACACATCCGTTGGAGCTCTGCAGTATTCACAAGCTACATGCATACAAGTTGTTATGGTATTTGCTATGCTACACAATGTTATCCTGCAGTAACGGTTACAGCAGGAACAGCATGGGGCAGGGCCACACAGCCCAACACCACTGCCAAGGCCTGCACAGGCACAGTGTGACTTGGTGAAGGAACTACCTGAGTAGGGCACAGTCGGCGAAAGCCCGTGCACAATATGACCTGACCTTGGCAAAGAGGCAACAAAAGGCATATGCACTGACACAGTAGGTACCCACTGATTTCCCCTCTCTGACCCGCACACAGTACAATGGATGCCAAACATGACAGTACCTGTGCTTGGCCATGTATAGTAGGTGCAATGTGTGCATCCGACATAGGCAGCACTCCAGCACCATCCTCAAGTCTGGAACACACCCAGGGTATGTCTATTGACCTAACAAGTGGCAGTTGTATTAGAATGTGTAGTTACCCATTGCTGTGGTATGTATGTGAGCATACAAGTGACTGTGGTGGCCAAATGTTAGGGCAGCAGACAGTACACATCCATAGTGGCACCATGACCTCTGTAGCACATACGGGCATCACAATGGTAGCCTGTAGTACACAGGGTGTCCTAACCCACTGCAGATTATGGGCTGACCATCATGTGTGTCCGTACAGCCCACACACGTTCCATGCAGCTGGACAGATGTGGACCAATACAGACAAATGATATACGATGGGCTATGGATATGCCCAATGACTGACCCCAACCCCCTATGAGACACACAGATGACAGCAGGCCAGGCAGTTTGATGTGGTTGTGTAAGCTAGGACATTCAACACCACTGTGCTGGTAATTAAAGCTGGGAACTGACGTACCCTGGTATCCCTCCAACCAGCAATTTAGGTGGGTCGACACACTGACATGGAGTACCCGGCATACCAGTACAGTAGCAGCAGATGTGTACAACTGTTGGCTGTGCCCCCCCCATCATACCTACACATGTAAGAGTCATGTGCACCACCCAAGGTGCTGTGTAGGACTGTGGTTGTGGTTGCATGTCCCCGCACGCTATGCAGACATGTAGCAACTGTCAATGCCACATGACCATTAGCTACCCTGCAGACGCAGCATGCCACCTGTCTGTGTAGAACGGAGGGGTCAGCAACACAGTACTAGCTATCCGGACATGTGACACATGCAATACAGTTGACCATACTTTGCATTCTCACACACATGATGGTATGATGGTATTGTCGGTCAACAACATGTGTAATAGTCATACTGGGCATGCTCACACACTGAATCACAGGACGGCCAGGCATGCATACACCAGTGGTCCGGACATATCTGCCAGTGCATTGCTATACTGTTGGATGTCTGCGCTGTATGGTGTGTGTGTGTGTGGTCTATTGTCTGTACATATGCCATGGTCTATTGTTAATTCACATGAGCTATGTGTGCAGGGTACTTATACCATCATGTGTATAGGGCAGTTCTTTGTTTGCGGACAGGCCAACGCCTTTGGATACAGACCGGGTAAGGCACAGTCCAGAAGGTGGGAGCTGTTGTGCATGGGTTTGCACAGTGTTAAGCACTGCTGACCTCTGGTCACAGCACCTTATACACGTTTAGACTCCACATTTCTCTGACAGTGCACTACTGGCATACTGGTAGACAAACATGCTTACAGCCACTTGCTCTCTGACATTTCTGCTTACATTTGTCACTCATGCTGAGTGCGTGCGATCCCTTGTGATGCGTATTACATCAGACTACATGACTACAGTATTGGGTATGTGTAACCATTTTGCGACGGCAGGCGTTCGACTGTATGGACTCGGTGGCCTGTCCAGTGAAGTAATCATATTATATGAGTGTTCTTCATACGATCTGCTCCCATCTGCCTGATACATGGGAACTGATACTCTGCAATGCTGACATGTGACTTGAGTTTGTTAACGCATTTGTCTGCCGAGTCATGCTACCACATACCTACTGCAAGTTGACCACCTTTCAGATTGCACGACGGGAGACTGTAGGAGTGACACCTTTCCCACTTTGCATGGGACAGTCCCTCATCACACATATCTCATGTGACAATACCAGAACTCTCCACCAATCAGGGACACATTTCTGCAGAATCAGGGATAAGGTCAAGAAAAATCAGGGACACTTTTACAAAAGTAGTGCTATTAACTTGACACATTGACAGTTCAGAGCATATGACTTAATACACATATTCTGAAGTAACAGTTGTTTATAACTCTTACTTATTGTCATTAGTCAGTAAGTGTAATTCATCACCTTTCCTTCAACAGCCACTAATTTCAGGAGGGATTAAGAAGGACACAGTTAGACTTTCAGTCAAACTCAGGGACGTACCTGACATTCAGGGACAGTTGAGTGGTATGGACAATACTCTAGCCATTGCAACTGTCCTGATTAGGGGACCTTCTCATGTTGTAGGTGTCTGTACTGGTTGCTTGTTACAGGTCTTGTATACCTGACACGTCGATATGTCATATGTAGTAGCATAAGCAACTATACTGCTGCTAGACTACGCTTTGATTTGTTCCGATATGTATATTTCTGTACTATGCATGGCTGTAGGTATGTTCTGCCCTAGTACATCTGACAGTTCTACAGAGCAGGTTCCACTTTGGCCATTCAGACTGGTGGCGGCCCTATAGTCCCTATATGTAGAGCTATCACGTGTCAAGGCAACACATACCCACAGCCAGTAGTAAATGGATGACTTTCACGGTTTGCATACGTTAAGGTTATTCATGTAGCATTATAATTGATAATACTGTTTCCTATTACATGTAGCTGTTACTGATACAACAAATTGATGTCTGACACCACTACATGCACTATATAGCCTCCATTCCCGAACTCACAGGCCATGTGCCATAACTGTCATTTTGCAGGACATAACTGCCCAAACGGGTGTTCCTCACAGGTGTACGGGTGTTGAACCTCTTCTATTGTGCTATCATTTACCTGAGGTGGTCAGCAACTTATGCACTTTCCGTCAGTAGCAGAACTCACATACCAATGGGGGTGAATGAACACAGTATCAGGAACAATGCATAACACCCTGTGGGACACATTTAGATGATTGGTTCTATTAACCAGACACATTCACAGTCACAGAGCATATATATTCATTCATGTTTGTCGAGGTACATGCCGCTTATGACTCATACATGTTGTCATCTGTCATTACCTGTATTCCGCCACCTGTTCACCTAATATCATTCATTCTGGCAGTGTTTAGTTGGACTTTGTTACATTCTGATACATAACTATGGACGTCCATGCTAATCGGGTACATGGAACTGTGTAGGCCTCTATGTATTAACCCGATGGTTTACAAACTATCCGGTAGATGTGCTCTTCAGGTTTGGGAGGTGTAGGCGTATGCTATGCCCACATAGGAATATTAATGACTTCCACTGGGCGGGTCTACTACATCTCTGCCAACCAGCACCTGCACACTTAAGCCCATTAATGCATACCCATGGTCCACCTACCTGGCACCCCTCTACAGCATTCATGACAAATACTTACTGCGAGCGCAGCTACAGTATGAGCACACCCCTACACATTGCCCACTCTCCCCATCTCAGGACACATGTCGTATGTTTTGTAAACCCATGTATTATCACACTTGCACAACCTACTGTTCCATGTACACCTACATCCTGCTCGTATTAATGTCAGCAGATTCACATGTACCCTGAATTTTAAAGTGTAGACCTTGCAGACCTCTCCCATTGGTCCTTTCCTACTGGTGTTTTGGACAGCAGCAGTGTATTGATCTGTATTGCCTGTCTGTATGTCTGTCTGGCCTATCTGGGTGATGTGGGGGGTACAACATTTCTTTATTGGAATTCCCAGTCACATATGCCCAGGCTGTAAATATGTTACCCCTAATTGCTGTGAAGTAACCTATTTATGTACATGTGACATATATATTTTGTTTTGTGTGTATGTGTATATATCACTACCTGTTGTTTGTGTATATAAATATATATATATATATATATATATATATATATATCCGTAGTATATCCTTGTGTGTGTGTGTGTGTGTGTGTGTGTGTGTGTGTGTGTGTGTGTGTGTATATATATATATATATATATATATATATATATATGTATATCCGTATGGATATATATGTGTATGTAAATTAATATAGATATATGTATATATATGTTTTATATACATCTGTGTGTCCGTTAACCTATACATTTCCCGGACATGGACACTTACACATGCGTATTGGTTTTATCTCTGCTTCAACAGCAAACTATTGCCTTAGTCATTCTGATACCAACACTTCACTCCGGTGAACTTGTGCGTTATGCAGCGGACAGATGTCGCACGTTTTTCATGTCTGGGGTGCCGCTGCTAACTGGGATGTGATAGTGTCATTCGACCTATTACTCGTATGCGCAGCCTATTTTTCCTGCTACTGTGTTTGTTTCTGTGCACATTCATATTATTACTGTTGATAGGATGTGTGTTTGTGTTACTGTGACTGTACGTCAACAAATTGTTCTCTTCATGTAGTTGTGTCTTTCTGCTTTTCCCGGTTTAGGGTTGTCACAACAAAACTCCATTCCGCTCATGGGTGGAATATAGGTTTTACGTGCCGGGCTGCCAGACCTGACGCACAACGTCCGACAACGATAGGCCCATTCACGCATGTCTCCACGCAAACAACTCTCTATCTGGGAATCGCACCAACGTACTAGCTGACCTCCACGGGCTGCTCCATTGCACCCGGCGCAACATACCCTATCAATCCTGTGTCCATACTCGCATATCCATAGTTTCTCCTGCACACCCGTGTTGAGTTTCCACTCATAACAGCCATTATACACCTGATATCGCAGCCATGACACACCTTTACACATTGCCCTCTCATGAGCGTTGGGGCCCTACACGCATTTTGTACCGCTTTGTGTATTCACAGGCTCATCATCCATTCATATTTGCACATATGTGCCTTTCCTGGTGTTATGGATTACGAATGATTTGCAGGTTATAAGTGTAGGTGGTCGCAACATGTACTACATTCCGTCTGTTTACAATGTTGATGTAGCTATTCAATGATGTTACAGCCACTGGTATAGCCCTGCTTCTGGTGTGAAGAGCGGTGCTCTACTCACACTTGTGCAGCTTTATGTGACATATGCTGCGAGCACTTCATAATTCCTTACTTGCTCTGGATTCCCTTCACAACCCTTATGTTTGCTTTTGTCTTTTGGCATTCCTTACACACATATATATATATATATATATATATATATGTATATATATATATATATATATATATGTATATATATATATATATATATATATATATATATATATATATATATATATATATATATATATGTATATGTATATATATATATATATATATATATATATATATATATATATATATATATGTATATATATATATATATATATATATATATATATATATATATATATATATATATATATATATATATATATGTGTGTGTGTATCTATAGATAAATATGTAGATATATAATTGCATATTTCTGTTATGTCTGTGGATATTACAACCCTTATGTTTGCTTTTGTCTTTTGGCATTCCTTATATATATATATATATATATATGTATGTATATATATATATCTGTATATATATATATATATGTATATATATATATATGTGTATATATAGATAAATATGTAGATATATAATTGCATATTTCTGTTATGTCTATGGATATTTATTTATACACAGATCTATCTATCTATATATATAAAAGTTACAGCTGTACAAGACAACATACATTTGCTATGCTAATAGCTGCGTACACCTGCACAGTCCCACTTGCATCTACTTATTCTGAGTTACATATGTTTACAGGTACGTCTTTGGGATTACATTTGCCTTATTCCTTATGACAGTACCACTTTGATGGAATTCGGTTAATGGACCCATGCGAATGCAGTCACCTTTACATGTATAAATTTTGGATTTACAGCACAGAGGCATTCATTACACAATTAATATGTGCTATAGTCGTTCTTGAACCGGGAATGCCTTTACGTTGGGTGGATGCTGTAACCACTGCACTATAGGTATTCTGGCTCATTTATATGTATCACGAAACAGTAAAAAACAGAATCAGCTTCACTCGTTGTCACCAAAACCAAACCAACCTCATAAACGTAGAAGCCAAGGAGAAAAAGGATACCGTAACCAATTCCAAATCAATATGAACGCTTTATTAGAGCTTGCGTTTTCGTCTAGTACAAGACTTCCTCAGATAAAACAATCGCTGCCATTATATCCTCATTCATAGTATTTAAAGAAATTTAAAAACTGGCTAAACCAATCATGTCACTGCTACACTTTACTAATTAACAAAACCTTTTCAGTTTAAAGTAAATGAAGTGATAAATATTTATATAAAATCATTTATCATGTTAAAAAACATTTTTCCTTAAAACATTTTAAAAAAATATTTGTGAGAACCAGAAGGTTTATCCTGTTATTTACAATATGTTTAATAATATTAATTACACACAATATTGAATACATTTGTTTGGGTCTGAAGTTTCATTGAGTATGTATATATTCTTTCATAAAGTTATACCACCATCTAGTGGTGAATTGTGTTATTTCATTTACTATTTTCCCTTAGCTGCTTTCAGCTTTAATAGTGGTAATATGGAAATGTTTTCATTCAAACCAGGTGGTTTGTTGGCTTCTAAGGCCACTTGCCACCACAGTTCCTTATACCCAATGTTCTCCTCCCATGGGCCCCCTCTTATATCAGATTTAACTTGATCCAACAATAAAAAGGCATAATCAAAATTCTTACATGTCAATGAGTGTCTAAATAGTGCATTAGTGTCCTTCCCTTTCCTAATATCATACGTGTGTTCATAGATCCTCTTTTTCAAGGATCTTTCTGTTTTCCCTACATAAAAGGAAGGACACTTTCTGCAGATTACTAAATACACTACTCCTCTCGATTCACAGTTGAAATACCCGTTGCTATACAGCCATAATTTTCTACTATCCAAATATATTTTTTCACAATTTATAACCATCTCACATTGGTTACATGTTCCACAACTGAATGTCCCCACCTTTCTTGTCATTGCTCTATCTCCTAATCGTGTGTTTGAGTTGTTCCCTATTTCTAGTATAATTTTTATGTTTAAGGAATTCTTATATACTACTTTTGGGTTGGATTCTACCAGGCTCTTCAAGTCAGTAAAACCTTTAAATCTCTCCCATTCTTTAATAAATAATGTTCTCACTTTTTTATTCAGGTCACTGTATTCTAATACTAGTGAATGTTCGTAATTCACTTCGTGCATTTCTGTATTTTCATCTTGTTCTTTTGGCGTTTCTTTGATTCCTATTATGGGTTTGAACCTTCCCTTACTTGCATTTGTTACTTCCATCCTATATTTATTTATAAAGGCCTTGGGATAACCCCTATCTGTGAACATACCCTCTAACTTATCACATTCTTTAATATATTCTTCTTCCAATGTAGTCATTCTTGACCCTCTAATAAACTGGCCCTTAACCAGATTTCTTTTACAATGGATTGGGTGTTCACTGTCGAAATGGAGAAATGAGTTTACATAAGTGTTCTTTCTGTATATTCTAGTCTCAAAAGAGTTGGTTGTTTTTAATATTTCCACATCCAAATAAGCAATACTGACATAGGAAAAATTATATGTAATTTTAAGAAAGTTGGTTGTGTTGCCTAAATAATCGAAGAATTCTTCTAATTGTTCACGGCTTCCCGTCCAGAATATTATAATATCGTCCAGGAATCTTCTATATAGTTTGCAATATTTTGCGTAGTTTGAAGGGAAAACATACTTGTCCTCCCAATTGGCTAGGACCAAATTTGCAAAAGTAGGTGCACAGGCTGCCCCCATCGCAACACCTTTTATTTGTTGGAAAAACTCCCCCTTGTGTACTAGAAAATTGTTCTTTAATATTATATCCATCAAGCCTGTGCACGCTACTTTTTCTTCAAATTTCAATTTCTTGTCCCAAAATACTTCCTCTTCAAACATACGTATCCCTTCTCCATTAATGAAAAATGGTCCTTGGTTAGTTGTAGGTTACTAAAATTATAAATAGTAAATGCATTTAAAGTATACTTATTACCTATCTGCTCTATCCCTTCGTTACCTTTGTTACTTTGGGAAGGGGCTTCTATCTCCTGTAATACCCCTTTCCCCTTAAACCCCCTCCCCTTTGAAAATCCCTATAATTAATTTCTTTTGGTCCCTGTTCATGCTGTATTGTTTCTAGGGGGGGGGGAGTCTGTGTCATAATCAAAATTGAGTGTGTCAGGGTTATAAGTCTCTCTTTGGTATTCCCTGTTGACTATATTGTTTCTACCTACCCATTTATTTCTATTGTTTTTCTGATATGGTGGGGGGGGGGGCTGAGTTGTTAATTGGATTGGGATAACTGGTATTATTCTCATACTCCAGTATATCCCTTCTTAATTTTGCTGTCTTTCTTGTCACTAAGTCTGTACATTTTTGTTCTATCTCCCTTTTTAAATCAAGGTATTTCTGTTTCTCTTCCTTAATTTCAAACAGGAGATCTCCCTTAATTTGTGAGTCTAAGTCACTAATTTGATCATTAATCACCTTCGGGTTCCTTTCGTTCTCATCAACAATGCATGCAACAATTTCCATTCCACATTTGTTAAAAGCCTTCACCAAATCCTTATGAAATATAGACCCAATCTGCACATTACTGGGATATTTCCATGTGTGTAATCCCTTGGGAACTATGCAGCGATGTAAACATTCTTTCAAATAACCATTTTCAATAGTAATAGCTTTATACTTATACAATAATTTAGAAAATCTGTCCATTTTTTTACTAAAAGGTTCTATATTTACTGTCCGTTTACCATAATTGTCATTTTTGTCATTATTGTCAACAAATTTAAAATCATATGGCTCTTTGAGCCATTTGTTCATCTCCGTTGTGTTGGAGATAAAGAAAGTACCTTGTTGTGACCGCTCCTGCAGTTCACTAGAATAATTAACACTGCCATCAAGGTTGTCATTGTCAGCATCCTGGAATATAATGGGCGTTGCTGCGGGGTTGAAAGAAGCACCCTTCGGTTCAGTTCCATTAGCATTCGTTGTTTCCCCGTCTAAGCAATATATTTTCCTTTTAGTTTGCAGTTGACGAGATTCCCTTTCGTCCATGTCTCTCCCCACTTCCGGACGCTGTGTGCGCACAATCATTGCCTCACAAAGAGGTGTCAGTAAATCAACCAAAGCTGTAAGCTGTCCAATAAGTCTTCTTGCCGGGATACGTATGTTTGAAGAGGAAGTATTTTGGGACAAGAAATTGAAATTTGAAGAAAAAGTAGCGTGCACAGGCTTGATGGATATAATATTAAAGAACAATTTTCTAGTACACAAGGGGGAGTTTTTCCAACAAATAAAAGGTGTTGCGATGGGGGCAGCCTGTGCACCTACTTTTGCAAATTTGGTCCTAGCCAATTGGGAGGACAAGTATGTTTTCCCTTCAAACTACGCAAAATATTGCAAACTATATAGAAGATTCCTGGACGATATTATAATATTCTGGACGGGAAGCCGTGAACAATTAGAAGAATTCTTCGATTATTTAGGCAACACAACCAACTTTCTTAAATTTACATATAATTTTTCCTATGTCAGTATTGCTTATTTGGATGTGGAAATATTAAAAACAACCAACTCTTTTGAGACTAGAATATACAGAAAGAACACTTATGTAAACTCATTTCTCCATTTCGACAGTGAACACCCAATCCATCGTAAAAGAAATCTGGTTAAGGGCCAGTTTATTAGAGGGTCAAGAATGACTACATTGGAAGAAGAATATATTAAAGAATGTGATAAGTTAGAGGGTATGTTCACAGATAGGGGTTATCCCAAGGCCTTTATAAATAAATATAGGATGGAAGTAACAAATGCAAGGAAGGGAAGGTTCAAACCCATAATAGGAATAAAAGAAACGCCAAAAAAACAAGATGAAAATACAGAAATGCACGAAGTGTATTACGAACATTCACTAGTATTAGAATACAATGACCTGAATAAAAAAGTGAGAACATTATTTATTAAAGAATGGGAGAGATTTAAAGGTTTTACTGACTTGAAGAGCCTGGTATAATCCAACCCAAAAGTAGTATATAAGAATTCCTTAAACATAAAAAATATACTAGAAATAGGGAACAACTCAAACACACGATTAGGAGATAGAGCAATGACAAGAAAGGTGGGGACATTCAGTTGTGGAACATGTAACCAATGTGAGATGGTTATAAATTGTGAAAAAATATATTTGGATAGTAGAAAATTATGGCTGTATAGCAAGGGGTGTTTCAACTGTGAATCGAGAGGAGTAGTGTATTTAGTAATCTGCAGAAAGTGTCCTTCCTTTTATGTAGGGAAAACAGAAAGATCCTTGAAAAAGAGGATCTATGAACACACGTATGATATTAGGAAAGGGAAGGACACTAATGCACTATTTAGACACTCATTGACATGTAAGAATTTTTATTATGCCTTTTTTGTGTTGGATCAAGTTAAATCTGATATAAGAGGGGGCCCATGGGAGGAGAACATTGGGTATAAGGAACTGTGGTGGCAAGTGGCCTTAGAAGCCAACAAACCACCTGGTTTGAATGAAAACATTTCCATATTACCACTATTAAAGCTGAAAGCAGCTAAGGGAAAATAGTAAATGAAATAACACAATTCACCACTAGATGGTGGTATAACTTTATGAAAGAATATATACATACTCAATGAAACTTCAGACCCAAACAAATGTATTCAATATTGTGTGTAACTAATATTATTAAACATATTGTAAATAACAGGATAAACATTCTGGTTCTCACAAATATTTTTTTAAAATGTTTTAAGGAAAAATGTTTTTTAACATGATAAATGATTTTATATAAATATTTATCACTTCATTTACTTTAAACTGAAAAGGTTTTGTTAATTAGCAAAGTGTAGCAGTGACATGATTGGTTTAGCCAGTTTTTAAATTTCTTTAAATACTATGAATGAGGATAAGATGGCAGCGATTGTTTTATCTGAGGAAGTCTTGAACTAGAAGAAAACGCAAGCTCTAATAAAGCGTTCATATTGATTTGGAATTGGTTACGGTATCCTTTTTCTCCTTGGCTTCTACGTTTATGAGGTTGGTTTCATTTATATGTATACCCATGGTTTATAGCTACTCTGACATATGCCTCACCGCTTCCCTTACACAGCAGGCATCCATTCTCCTGCTGGGAAAACCACAATACTACAATTAGGACATTCCCTGTTTCCTACAGCTCTGGACCTGTGCTGCAAGTTTACTCACTCCAAGGATATTCATAACTCCTACGCTTATAGTCCTCGCACATACGCGTGTTTGATTGTCAGGGTGTTCATGTGCTGGTCTGGGTTTAGGCTCGGCCGACTGGTGACTTGAACTGCCCTGGTGCTGTTCAAAGATCAGACGTAGCACATGGACAGAGTTAGTCCAGAGTTTAACGTTCGACCTGTGTTTACAGGCGCAGGTGTTTGGGCACCTCTGACCACATTATTGGATCAGCGCTACATAATTTAAGGCGGGGAGTGGTTCAACTACATAATGCAGGTTTTGGGGTGGTTTCCACATGTTTCCCTTCCCATTTGACTATTTCATTCATTTATAGATACAATGAATATTATTTTGGACATCTGTTATAAATTCACTACAGGTATGCAATAGTCCTGTCAACAGATGTGATGGTTGGTGTACTTCTGTGTACGGACCTCTCTGATACTCAGGGACTCATTTCTACAGTGACAGGGACAAGGCTATGACAACTCAGGGACAATCATGGACACTTCTACCATATTAGTACTATTAACTTGGAACATGTTGGCAGATTTGTAATACTACTCATTTTCTGCAGTTAAATGCGTCTATTACTCTTCGTTGTTGTAAGTAGTTATTCTCATTCAACACCTTTCCCCCAAAGGTTACTGGCTTTGTGAGTGTTGAAGGGTCTGACCAGTTATTGTGTGAATGATCTGACCATTGGTATCGTTGACATTGTCATATGTACAGGTTGGGATGTATTCTGAGGACTAGGGTTGGCACCTTTTCAAATGGCCAAGATGGGACATTTTCGGAACACACATCAGATTTTATAAGCCGACACATACCCACGGTCAGTACAATGGATAGAACTTTACTTATTTGCCTACATAAAAGCCTATTGTAGCGGTTTAGTTGCTTATTCTGTTTCTTGTAACATTTAGGTATTATAGATACTACAATAATTATTTTCTGCAACTATTACATAACATATGGGATATAATTATGTCCTACAATCCCAGGACATTTGCCATTTGTAATGTATTTTGTCAGGACACAACTGTCCAAAGAGGGACTGTCCCTTGCAAAGCGGGACAGATGGTAACCCTGCTGCAGACACCAGATTGTTTGGGCCAACACATAGCCATGGTCAGTGCAGGTTTAGAACATTCATTTGTTTCCTAGCTGCGAGCCTTATACCTTTGGCACTTTTGTTGTTTGCCTGTTTCTTGTATGAATTACATTTATTCTATCCTGACGTGACTGCTTTAGGTAACTGTTACATGCAGTATGGTACATAGTTATTTCCTATGATCAGAGGACATTTGGCATTGTATCATAGTTGGTCAGGTCACACTTACACACACATTAATTGTCCCTCACACAGTGGATCAGGGGTATCCTGTTTACGTCAGTGCCTTCATCATCCTTATACCATGTGCCACTATGCAAATGTGTGCAATATATTCTCTCGCTTATCCGTGTCGGGATACATGTGTCACGGGCAGGTGTTTGATCCTGGGTAGTAGGCTATGCATGATCATCTAGGGCTGGACAGTGTCATGCACCACTACTGCACATTCAAACTTGTGTCCAGATATCTACAGGACTGGACTTTGTGTCTTCCATTCTAATGTTTACACAGGTTACTTATCCCATGAGGGATATCCCAAAAATTGAACAAGACCGAAACAAGACAAATACCGAACATTCTTCTGGCGTTATGAAAATTTGCTGGGGGGTTTACATTCAAGGGATACATAGTTTGCAATCCTGAAACTGCCTAGGGTGACACTACCTACTACATATGCGTAGTGGTCACTATGTGTAGATGTGGCTGTACCAAACCAGTAGGCCAAGTATGGCTGGATTTGGTGGATGTTCAGGTATGGGAGCGGGTTGTGTGCTGTGGAGGGGATGCTGGGTAGTCCATTATGCATCCAGGTGTGTTGCATTTGATATGGCCAGTTCCATCAGGACCAATCTGTGGGTATGTGCCGGTGACATGTCTATACATTTGTATCACACATTTTAATGTTCATATATTTGTGGGATTGTGTTCTACAGTATGGCCTGTCTGGTTGTATTGCAGATGTTTATACATGTTTTTGTGTTTCTTTCTGCTTCACCTGCTGCTCTCTCATACACCTGTGGTTCACCTATTCTGCATACGACACAGTATCGCCTTGGAGAATTGTACCATTACCCAACCCCCCACACACATATTCCTGACACCCCATACATCACTGCTTTGGTTGTTGGCCCATGACATGGCCAGAGTAACACATTGCATACCCTACATATGTCAGGTACCTGTAATGATTGTGTGGACTACCCTGCCATGTTTGCTTTCCACATGCTATACCTCACGCACATAGGTACACGCCCATACTTAACTTTCATTACATGGTTGGAATACCTGGGTAATACCCGTTCAACTGTGACACATCCTGACAAGTTCGGCTTGTACCACTGATGTGCGGATTTTGGCAGACTGTTCTAATCACTGGTAGGATGCCACCTTTTCCTATGTCCAGGATGGAATATATTCTGGACACATATCCGAATGTAGTGGACAACATGTACCCACAGTCAATGGTATGGATAATACTGTTTCTTTCAGCCTACATGTTGCCTTATTGTTGTGGCAGTTTATATGCTCCTTCTGTTTCGTTTACATGCTTATTCTATTTCCTGTCACATTTGGTATGTGAAATACGGACATACCTTTTGTATGTGAGTATTACATGCCTTGTGGGATATGATTCAGTCATACGGTCGCTAGATGTGTACATTTATCATGTATTTTGTTATAGACACATCTGCCCAGCTGTGTACCCTCCCTCACTTTATGGGTCAGCTGGTGACCCTAACCATTGGGCTGGATGTACCTACTGGCGGCGCGCTAACATATGATGCATTTCACTTCCACTTGGTATAGCTATCTACACTGCGTTGTACTACGGGCACGCGGTTTTCCATGTCATTTGTTCGGGGGATAGGGACCTGTTATTCCCTACCGTGCATTTGTGCTTGCTTCTTCATTTTGTGTTCGCAGGAACTATCTTGCATGCTTTGCATATGTTACAGTATCCACGGACACTGACAGATGTGATTACTATCTTGCAAGTTGTTATATGCAAGCATTTTAGGTTGCACGTCGACAGCTGGCATTTCCACACCTCCGTGCGGCACTTTGACACGCCCTATGCACTCGTGCTCCTTTCCTATGCACGTGGCTGTGGTGGCAGTGCGCTTTCATTAATATGCATTTGGCACTACTGCGCCATCTTAACGCTGCACTGTCGGCGCAAGCCTACCACCGACCTTGCGCCGAGCTTCATGAATCCCGGGGAATTTCTTTTCACCCTTCTCCAGTAATTGTAACAACATGGCATTACAATGAACTAAAGGATTTTAGGCAGTTTCTGATATCATTGGTATTTAACAGTATGTTAAATGCCATACTTTCATACATTTCATGAGACATTATCACCTAATTACCACCCTTGTCAGCCTGTCTAATGATGCACTCTTGATCTAGATTCCTAAGTCTCTATAGAACTAACCACTTGTGTTTGTTCAAATTAAAGTGCATTTTTGATCTCACAATCTTCAAATATTTAAGTTCTACTTGCTTACAGAGAATCCTTTCAAAACTTTAAATTTTTGGGAGGCATAAATATACTGGCATTGAAAAAGTTGTGAACATTCAATCAGTTCAATAGCCCATATAAAAAAAAATGTTAATAGTCACCATTAAATTCATAGTTTCACAATCAGAAAGGGGGTTATTTAAAAAGCTGTCACAAAATTCATTATCATATATTGACATATTTAACAAAGAATCTTCTCTATCAAAAGTCTGGAAGTCATTAGAAACACATTTATTTTGTAAAAAAACACCTTTAGGTGTAATTTTCTGCAGAAACGTTTGACCTCAAAATAACATGTCAATGCTGGTATTTTCATCAGAACAAGTTTACTACCTTTAGGTAACAAACTTTTTATGTCCTCATTAATAAGTTAGACAAGTTAATACTCAAACTGTCCTGATTTACACTTATTTGAAGTGCCTTGAGCTGTTGCAGAATGAAATCATTAAGTCCCAAGTGGAATAAATCTGGCTACCTACTCTTTCCTCAACGGTTTCTCTGACCTCTTCCTCCACCAATGGATTGATAATCTGTACGTTGTTCCTGTACTTTGGCCTATCAGATGAATTGCTGGTCATCTCTTTCAAGAATATCATTAAACAAAGAACTTTTTTTGCTTAACACGGTCTCAGTGGAAGACACTGAAGAATCTCGCGATATGCAACATCTCTCCTCTGAAGAGTTCACTTGGGCTCTCCTTCACTGTGGTTTTCTCTGCCATGAAAAGATAAGGTCATTATTGTAACCATTATTATTCCAGTTCAATTTTTTTTCTTTTTCTTATCTACGACCCTCATCTCCATCTCTTCCACTTGGAATTTAATTTCCCTTATTTTATTAAAAAACAAAATGAGGTTTCTTTCAATAAACTGTCCTGCAACTGCAAAATACTTTGCTGCATTTTCCCATGCAGCCTTAAATTTCTTTCAGCAAGAATTTTTAACCAACCAGTAGTACATTGTAAAGCAACCTGCTTCCACTCTTCAAACAAATCAAGTTCATCATTTGCAAACTCAAATGCTGCTAATTTATCAACTCGCAAACCCATAGGGGTGATATTTAGACTAAAATAGTTTTTTAGCAGCTGGAACTGCTTGAACTTAGAACAGTGATCACCACCATTGAACAAAGACCAAGGATCAATACAGGACAATTTATTTTCCCTCTCCTTCAATAAATCCATAAATAACATATTCCCCTGTACTATCTCAGTCTGAAAAACACTTGGAACAGCAGAAGCTCCCTCCAGCCACATGGCAAAAGACAAATACCAAATAATCTGATTGAAAACCATAAAAACAGTAAAAAACACAAACAGGAGCCACAATGTATCAAGATTAATTTTTTTATTGGTGCTTCTGGTACTACGGCTGTATACCTTCAAGGAAAAGATTTACACCACTAAACAACTGCTAATAAGTACAAATAAATGAAATTAAAAGCTCACAATCAATTACAAGACAAATAAATAAGCAAAAAGTGTTAGTAATATGAATACATATACAATTATGTAAATATTTTGTTAAACTTTATTACTTAATCACACAAACTAAATAATTCACACTATAACTTTGGGTTAAATATTCAAATTAACTTTCAAATTTATATCCCCAGGTTGAAGCGTCCTATAATTCAGAATAAAATGACTTTCCATTTCAAGCAGCATATGATTGAAATTGTCCCCTCAATCTAAGCTAGGATGTGCTAAAATACTAAAGAAGAAACTTTCATCAGAGTTACCATGAGCCTTGTGAAAGTGTTCTGCTATGGGACTATCCAAACAATGATTACGAATGACCCCCCCCCAAAAAAAATGTTCAAGTATCTGTATCTTGACCATATGTTTTGTTTCACCAATATACCACCTGTTTGGTGTATACCCACAACCTACTGCACAAACCACCCCACACAAAAGTAAATCTTTTCACATATTTGAAAATTCTCCCATTGATCTTTCTGCCAGAGATATTCCTAAATCATTATGGATAAGCCTATCTTGTATTTTATAATTTTTCTAGTCAGTGCTGAGTAGAGGGGAACAGTAACAACTTTATTTCCTTGTCAATCATCTGCACCAAGAATGTTTTTTCTCACAGCCCTTCCAACATGGAGACCAAAGGAGAAGGAATTAGCCTAGGATTCAAGGTCATTAGTTACATTTTAATTTTGAAGTGGAATATTGTCAGTGCTACAGTTTAGGGGTGAGGGATTGTTGTCTATCAAATTCTGAAATGCAGCCAGTTAGAACAGTTAAGTTGCATTAAAGGGTGCAAAGCTTTATATAAACAAATAAAAAACTAGATAAATCTGCAAGAACTTGATATTATAGCTCACAATTTGGCATTTGTTTCCTTAGTTTCAACTATTTCTCAACAGTTCTGACAAAAGCTCTTGAAAATAATGTTCTTTAATTGTATTCAATGCATAAAGTTCAGAATAGAAAGAAAGCATGAAAGAGAAGGTACATAAAAATGTAAAGCAATAACATGAGGTCAATCATTTTTATTCCTTATTTGTTTCTCACTTGATATTAATTCCCTCTCATTTGAGTCTACAGTTCAGAAATAATGTCTGTAGTTGACATTTTTTTTTCAAACATTGATGTTAATAAAAACTGAAGAGTTATGCAAGAAGCAATGCTATAGCTTGCATCATATACTGCATGGTGAATATATTTTTTAATTTTATTTATTTAACATTTGTTTACCGAGAAAGTCCAACTTGGAACAAAGCCAATTTTCAGTGGAAGAACAGGGAGAAACATTCAGATGCATGTCTTTGTATTTTATCAAATATATTTTTCTTATAGAATCAGTGCTCTTTTAAAGTATGAGTTGTTTGTCTTTCCCATCCATTACCAGTTTGATATATTCTTCCCACAGATTTTTGCACATATGTGTTTAGAAAATCATTTCCACAAGTGTACATTTACCTTTCAGGTGTATTTGCAAATCTGTTGAAAAATGAGAATGTTTAAAAATCTTTGTATATTAATACAGGCATACTATGTTAATGTTTGTGGTTGAAAATATACATTGGCATGGAAAACTATCCAGAGGAATGAGAAATCTAAGTAAACAATAAATGTTTATCCTTCAGAGCTTTCATTTTTATAGTTATTAAATGGAAATGTAAAGAACTATCTAAAGTGAAAGTATAGCTGTGGAAATGTATGTGTTTTCATTATAAAGCATTGCTGTCAGAAGAAAAAATATATATTTTATTTTAAACATTTCCAGTTTGTGTGTGTGTGTGTGTGTGTGTGTGTGTGTGTGTGTGTGTGTGTGTGTGTGTGTGTGTGCGTGCGTGCGTGTGTGTGTGTGTGTGTGTGTGCGTGCGTGTGTGTGTCTGTGTAGGTACATAGATAGATCAAATGATAGGTATGAAATTGCATTATAGAGAGTAGCAATTATATTGTGATTTCTAAAGAAGGTCCAGCTCCCTCAGGGTAAGAGGAACTGCATGTTCATAACC
Source organism: Protopterus annectens (assembly GCF_019279795.1). NCBI lineage: Eukaryota > Metazoa > Chordata > Ceratodontiformes > Protopteridae > Protopterus > Protopterus annectens. The sequence continues at coordinate 202,101,430 of NC_056742.1, forward strand.
TTTTTATTTTCCAAATGTTTAACACCATAAAATGTTGTATTGTGTCAGGCAATGTCCAAGCACACACATCTTTGGTTCAGTCATTTGTGAGTTCATAATGAGAGTTCTGACCATGCAGCCTAGTGTAGGGAGAATGAGACTTGACAGACATCTTGTTGGATGTTGCAAAGATCATTAAACCAGTATCCCACTGATGAAGCACTGCTTCATGTGACTGAAATAGCGTCTCTGCTTCCCTTCACATGAATCTTTTCAGATAAATCTGTCATGTGTCTGGATGTCATAAAGCTAAATAAGAACATAATACTTTGAAAGGTATTGAGCATGAAATGTAGCTGCAGAACAAATTGGCATATTGTATGTCTTTTTATAAATCAAATTATAGGTCATGTTACATCTGTTCATTTTTAAATACTCCATCATATATGAACAATGCCTTTCAAACACATTTTCCCAGATATGGTTTAAAGGATTAGATTCAGCAGTAAAAGGAAAGATACTTGTATCTAATAAGATACGTTATATCAGTTATAATTACTGAAATAAAAGTTTCTTAAAAAGATAAGGTTGCATAAAGAATGTTTTAGTATTTCATTGAAGAAAAATTATACATGTCCAGGCATAATTTAAGCAATCATTTTTGATTGCCAGGCTATGATAAGTAGTTAAGAAATGTGCATTTTTACACACAAACAAATTGGAATAGTGGAATATTTACAATGCATACACAGCAATTTATTGATCAAAGGACATATTAAAAGGGTGTAGTTCTTTTTGTCGATCATCAGTTTGTCAAGTACTTGGTAGTCAGGTTTCATGAAGTGTCTTGGACATTAGTTGGCAGACTTGTCAGGTGCCATTTTTTATATTATGTGGAACAATTCTGTATTCAGAAATAGAACTATTCCTCTTTCTTCATGATAGTGTACTCACAAAGTTGGATTTAGCATTCATGAGTTACAGGGGTTGTGAGATGTAGTCTACCACATGGTGAGGTGGGGAAGAGTAACCCTCCCCCCACAAATATACTTTTTTTCACTTTTGTAGCCCTGTCAACAATATGGCTAATAAAGTCAGATATGGATGGTCTTTTCGATGGCTTTAGCTCAATTGTCTTGTGCTTGATAAGTTAGGTGGTGAGAAATGGGCTTGGCACAATTAACAATTTTGTTAGAACAGTATCGTTAAATGTTTAAAAAGCATTGTAGAATATTTGTGGATAATAAAGTAAAAAGAAGTTCATCACTGCAGCCTCCAATAATAAATCATTCTGTGATATAGCATACATCTGACAAATGGTACAGAGGGTTAAATTCCTCTATACAGGACTTAATTCTTTCAACACTCATCTGGGTACTGTTTGAAAGAGCAAGTCTTTTAGCAAGACAGTGCTTGTGGTCAACTGAAAATTTGGTCAGGCTCTTCAGTGGTTTCCTGAACTGCAAGCCTAGTAACTACCTTTGAACCTATATGTTATCCACAGCTCTTGTGAAATACTACTAAATCTTTATAGTCCAAGGTCCAGCACTGTCTTTGAAACAACTAATAATAGTTTGGCAAAGTTACATGATTTGATGTTAGTATAGATTAATGTCAGAAGTATGCGTAACAAGATTAATCTTATCCATACATGGATTGTACTATATCAACATGGTATTGTATCAGTGATAGAAATACAGCTGATATCAGAAGGCATAGACAATTTAAGTCCTCCAGCTTGGTACTGTTTCTTTGTGTATGCTACACTACATAAAAGAGCAGGCAGTATGCCGATCCTTTACTAAGATGACCTTAACTGCTTCCTGGCTGACAGTCACTTTCCCTCCTTGGCTGAACTGGAATTCATGCTAGTGAATTCTAAAATCAGGTCTAAATCAGGCTAAATGACTTTTTTCCCTGAAATCGTATATATGCTGACAATTACATTGAAACATCTGCTACTGAAGATGGTCTATATGGGCTTCACATAAACTTCAAGACTGAACTTTATTTATGGGTGATTTCAGCATAACCTGGAATTTGTCCAAATACTTCAGCAATAATCCTAAACTGCACTTTTAGTGCTTTAATGAAATCATTTGTAAAATAAAATGCAGATAAAACATTAGTTTGTGAGAGTATCCTTAACTAGATAAAGGCTAGAAGCAATGTAAATGTTCACTTCACTCATACCACGGCAAATGTGATTAGTGATAATCTTCAAATTTTGTGGTATTTTGTGAAGCAATAAGAATGCTTTGTTTCTCTAGATATATCATAAATTGACTTGAATCCATTCAGTTTGGTTACTGAATCCAGTTATTGAGTCTTATTTTAGAAACTGCCACGAAATGAAACATATCATACTTCAACTCAGACTTTCTAGATAATATGAACACATTTGTTCCGTTAGATAAAAACAAATCAGAACCCTTTATCTCCTCAGGATTTCAAGTTTATAGGAATAAAGTAGTGTAAAAGGGACAATCTGTGAGCTACTTACAATAAAAACAGAGATTATGCTCAAATTAAAACAAAAAATAGAGTAAAAGTTGTCATTCATCCTTTGTAAAAAAGACTGGTATCAACATCAACAAATACATATAGGCAATCTACAGAAATCATATAAACCTGAAGATCAGATCCCTTGTTTAGGATACATTCAAACTCTTTTCCCCTTCCCTTACCATTCTGGCCATGAGATTGATCGTGAATTTATTTATTTTGACCCCAAAGTGCAGAGAGATAAAACCCTGATTGTACCACAGATAAGAATATGCATAACAGCACACGTACTGAGTAGACCAGGCAGAAGAGGAGGGTATTAAGTGGCTAATGTTAGCTAACCCATCCTACAGGTAGGAAGGAAGTTTGGGTTTCTGCATTGGTAATACCTGCAGTATTGTAGATGTATCACTGGCAGCAAGGAACCCTGCATGCACACACTGCAAAATGCTGGGTCACTTAGCCAGGAGGGTGAACATGAAAGTTAGTAAGCCTGTATCTCCTGATAAGAGCTATTGTAGAGCAAGCAAGCTGATTAGGGGCAGGATAGGGCAGTCACATTCAAAGTCAAAAGTCAGAGTCAAAGAAAACTTTATTGTCATTCAGAACAACACAGCAGTAAAGCTGAATGAAATTGCAATGCATCATTCTCAATGCAGGAAATAGTTGCACATATAGATAGAAAAAAAAATAATAAAATATCACAGTAGAATTTTAATAAGTAGCAATTTGTAAGTAAAGAAGGACAGCAGTGACCCACATCCATCCCAGAACAGGAGACAAGGAACAATATGAAGGTAATATTGTCAATGTAAAATTGGAACAATAGCAGCATATCTAGGAATAGACTGAATTATTGCACAGTTTGTATATTGCACTTTACAGTCCTTCAGTGTATAGGTGAGCTACCTTAGTATTGCACTTAGTTATAGCACATCCATAAAATAAGCCCCTTGATAGGCTAGTTATGTAACAGACATCATGGTTCATTTTTCCCAAGAGTTCAACAGTCTAATGGAGAGTGGAAAGTAACTGTTTTTTAGTCTCATGGTCTTACAATACAGGCTTCTGTATCTCCTGCCTGAGGACAGGTGAGTGTACAGACTATTGGCAGGATGCACTGGATCACTAGAAATCTTTTTGGTCCTGTCGATGCACTGGCATTTGTGTAGATCCTCCAGAGGTGTAAGAAAAGTGCCAATGATTATTTCTGCTAACTTTACAACTCTCTTGAGAGCCTTCCGATCCTGATTGTTACAACTCCCATACCAAACTGCAATGCTGTTCGTCAGGACACTTTCAATGGTGCCCCTATGAAAGGTCTGAAGTATGGAGCTTGGTAATTTTCCCTTCCTAAGTTTCCTTAGAAAGTGCAAGCGTTGCTGAGCTTTTTTGACTGTGCTGGATACATAGACTGACCAGGACAAGTTCTCCGTGATATGAACACCCAAGAAATTTGTACTCTTAACCCTTTCCACTGTCATCCCTTTCATCACTATAGGTTTTGTGTGGTACTTGAGATCTTCTGAAATCAACAATCAACTCCTTTGTATTGCTGACATTCATTGATATTCAAGATAATGTTCAAGTTTATTATAATGTCTAAGTTATTAACCACTTAAAAAAAGAAAAAAATCCCTCATATAACTGACAATATGAAGTAAAAAAAAATAACTGATAAAACTGAAATTAACTTACATGAAAAGTTCACTTAAAATGTAGTTATATAAAGACATTAAAAGCAGTGAGTAATGGCAGACAAACAGCCCCTTATATCCATTCTTACCTTTGAAGCTGACAAAAACCTGAGAACAACAACATTAATGACATCAAGGGCTCTATGATGGCAAACTGAATCTAAATTCAATGCAATGGAGCTCAAGTACTTCATTCATGAGTATCCACAGCATGTAATGAACCTTAAGAAACTTCCACGTGATTAAAAACGGAGCTCAAGTACTTCACTCATGGATATCTCCAGCATGTTAATGAACTTTAGAAAACTTCCAAATGATTGAAACAGAGACATGCTCACAATTTCTGGTTATTGGATCCTAAGTGTCTGAAAACCTACTTGATCAAAATGTCTTTCCAGCAAAAGTTACAATTTTGTCAAGCACTAGCAGTCATTGCCATGATACTGCTCAATAATTATGAGTAATTATAGATATGATCCTACACAAATGCACTCTATAAGCACTTACACAAGTGCATGGATTGTGTTATCCCAAACAGAACCAAGACGCTATCCTCCAAAAAAAGGAAGCCAGTCTGGTGGTCCCCTGCCATAAGCAAACTGTACAACAGAAGGAAGAAACTGTTACAAAAGAGAGTAAAATCCCATGAGTGGAGGAGCTCCCTGGTCAGCCTCAGTAAGAAGCTGAGATCCCTTATAAGATCCTCCAAAGCTAGCTACAAAAACAAAATCACCACTAATTCTAAGGACAACTACAAAACATTCTATAGCTATGTCAAGAATCTCAATGGCAACACCCAGATCTGTTCTGAGTTACAGCACAAAGGCACGAAAATTATAGAACCAACTGATATTGCCAACATCATGGCAGATAGGTTCAGTGCTAACGTTACCCCCCCCCCAAAACCCCCTAAAGGGCCCATATCTATACAGGAAAAATGCAGAGTCCCTGTAATCAAAACTACGCAGGTAAAAGCTGCACTCTCTAAAGCCAAAAACACAGCATCCATGGGACCGGACAACATCCCAGGCTGTGTTTTAAACAAACTTCAGAATGAACTGGCTCCCCACTTAAGCACCATGTTCAATAATAGCCTCACATCAGGATTTTTGCCCACTGAATGTTGCACAGGAACAGTTATCCCACTCCACAAAGGGGGAGCCACCACTGATCCCGGGAGCTATCGACCTATTAGCCTGATGAGTCTGCAAAGCCATGGAACGTATCATCATGGAACTCATAAATAAAGACATTGGTAACCTCCAAACTCTGGATCCCACCCAGTTTGGGTTTGTGAAAGGCAGATCATGCCTCCTGAACCCGATCGACTTCTTTGAGGCAGTCACCAAAGCCGTAGATGATGGTAAGGTGGTTCACACAGCCTATCTTGACCTCGCCAAGGCTTTCAACACCATCCTCCATTCTGGAATTATAGCTAAACTCACTAAACTAGGTATAAACCCCTACTTCACAGGATGGGTTGCCAACTGGCTCACTGACAGAACCCACACTGTAAAAGTTGCAGACTGCAAATCTGACCTCATAACAGTGACATGTGGAGTACCACAGGTTTCCGTCCAGGGACCTCTTCTGTTTGGTATCTACTTTTCTGAAGTACAGGCTAACACAAAAGGCCTCTGAATAACAAAGTTCACAGATGACTGCAAACTAGGAGCCATAGTCAAGTCCCTAAATGATGTGGACATCCTACAGAAGGGCCTAGCTGGGACAGATGTCTGGTGTCAGAGTCATGGCCTCAAGCTCAATGCCAAAAAGTGCAGTGCCATCCCCTTTGGTGAAAACTCTGTACCCATGAACTACCACCTAGGCAGCAATCTACTTAACACTGAATGTTTGATAAGAGACCTTGGGACCCAGGTGGACAGTAGTCTCTCCTTTGATAGTCACATCGCCACAGTAGTCAGGAAGTCCTTCTACGTGGCACACCTCATCATAAAAGGGTTCTCATCCAGGAAAAAAGGAGGTCATTGTTCCCCTCTACTCTACACTCATTAGACCCATTATAGAGTACAATGCCCCTTTTGGAATGTACCTCACAAGACATCTGCAGCAGCTGGAAAGGCCAGAGAAGTACCTTACATAGAGGATTACTGGCCTCAAACAAATGCCCTATGCTGGCCACCTAAAAAAACTCCAGCTTTACTCCGTAGCATATCACCTACTCCGAAGTGATCTCTGCCTATCATATGAAGCTATGTCAAACCCAGAGCTGTTGGACATGCTACACCTAAAGAAATCCTAATCTCTCAAAACTACATGCTCTAGGAACCTAAACCTTGTCACCACAATAAACAGGACATGCTGGATGAATAGATTCCTGTCCCAGAGACTTCCCATACTCCAGAATAGGCTACCCATATATGTCAAGCAAAGTTCTTTATTAGCACTCTTCAAGAAAAATCTTGATGAGTGGATTGGAAATAGGAAATACACCCGGGGATCACTTCTGTGTCTCTGCTCGACAGTGGCACAGGAAAATAACTTTCGTGGGTGGTGTAAGCCAGGGAGCCTTGTTGGCTAGACTTACGTAGGCCCTTGGGCCGATAGTCTAGTACCTACCTATGAACCTATGAACCTATAAGACTTTATTATTAATCCAGTCTTAGAATACCAAGCTCCAAAAAACAAAAAAACAAAAAAAAAAAAAGTAGAGGACTAACTGGGGATAATATGATAAATAGCTCATCCCTTTAATTGGAAAACTTACATTATTAATTCAGTTATTAACACAGGTTTTTGGACATACCTCTGTGACATCAGTTTTGGCACAGGATGATGAGAGACTGATAAGTATTCAGCAGGGAAATGAGAGTAGTGGAAATTTGATAGCCATGAATGACCTTTTTGAGGAACCATCCAATATGGCATTTAAATGGGAACATTGGCTTAAACAATCAGTTAAACAATTAGAAGTACAACATAGTCTAATAAAAGGTATTCATAGGTTCATAGTTTAGTACTAAGCTAATTGCCTTTGCGAGCCATTTTAAGTCTAGCTAATTATCTCATGTGAGACTCAAATCCTGCACCTTGTGTTTGTTAGGTAAACACCTTAGCCATTAAGCCACCCTCCCAACCCCATTGCTTGAACTCAACAGCTTGATATCCCAGAGAAAAAGTTAATGAAGTACAAATTGTTTCAACTTCATAGCCTTTTTGCAGAGAAAGAACTGATATAAACCATGTCAGAAAAGTTTTAAGACAATCAGTTTTCAAACATTACTGAAGATTTATTACTTCATCAAGACCCAACAGATGTCTTTGATATGCAAAGATGTGCTTTTATGAAAATGTTGGCTAAAGGCAACTTTAAACAAATGGAAAATCTTAAGATAGAAATGAATATCATGCTGGTCACAACACATATTTTATTTGATAACTCTAAGGATGTCTGTGCTGACATATTTATTGAAATCATCCATGTCAGGATATCAGAAACAGGAAGGAAAATAAATCAACATGTGATCATTTTGATTATAAACATGCAAGTATATCTGGCTACTCACAAAAATGGGTAAAATAAAGATGTCAGCAGCAATTCTAGGGGTCCCAATGACAAACACCTCATTGGGAATAACTTAGAGAACCCTTTAGGGCAAGAAGTGGTATGAAAGTCAGAGAGGTTGGCACAATGTGAATGGCACAATGGTCAATCAACAAGACAACAACATGGTTCACGGTGGATTGTATACAAACAAAAACAACTTTTTCAAACAAAGAGGTTGAAGCAAGAATGGAACTGCAAGTAACTGACAAAGGTAACATTAAATATTTGGAATATAATTATTTCAACATTATATTTAGTCATTATGTTATTACCAAAGAACACTTTGATGTTTTTGAAAAAGGCCTTACTTATGTATGTGCTTGTAGAATGGACTCAATGGACTTCATTATAGAGTTAAAATTGTTTGTTAGGTTAGGAAGCTTAATGGTTATAGGAATAATAGAATTTAAGACTGGGGAAATTATAAAAGTGATGCACCTGTTTGACACGGTTGCTACCAACCACCATTACATCCTGCACTTGCAGCTTTTGAGAACTTATGTGACAATGGTCTCAGAGAACTTCATGAAAAGGGTCCAAATTTAACACCATCTGAAAGCACTATTGTACAAGAACGCTCTTCAAATAAACCTATATGACTGTTGAAACCAGATTGGGGGAGGGTATATGGTAATGATGGACTGAGCTGATTATTCAAGCAGAATGGTGAATTTACTTATGGCCATATACAAAGGTCCATGCAGATACAGCTGAGTACAAAGGCCAAATAACTAAGAACAAAAAAAATGTCAGCCAGCACTTCAACCCAAAAAAACCTTTTATTCTCATAAAAAAACATCAGTTTCGGCAACTCCATGGCTTCATCAGTGTTGAAATACCAAGCAACAGTAGTACATTTAAATATGCAAGCAATGAGAATTCTCCCCCCATTTAAAGAGACAATGTCACTTCATTAAGCTCCGGTGAAAATAGAGCCCCCAGCCCTCACTATCCAAGACGGTTCCTTGTTATTCATGACACCATGCCAACCTAATTTATTACATGTAGCTAAATTAATCCTATCAATGATATTAAATTTAACTACGGCTGAAGTATATTTATATAATGCATTGGAAAAATGATCACTCTTTAATATCACACATATAGTCAAACATTCAAGTTTTAAGTTGTCTGGACATTTGTCCAACATAGAAAGATGAACATGTATAAGTGGTTAAATAAACTACCACTCAGAATTGCAAGTACCAAAAGAGAGAATGTCGAAAACTTTGGATGTGTTTCTGGATGTAAATTGCTTTGCTTTCAAAACATGTTTACATGCAGAACAATGCCCGCATGGTTGGCATCCCACCACAGGAATATGGTCTATAGTTGCTTGTTATCCATACTATAATTAACACCATTTTTATAATGATTTAAATAATTACCAATAGATCTACCTTTTCTATAGGAAAATAAACATTGTGCAGGAATTAACTGAGATATTTTATTATCCGCTATAAGAACGTCTCAGTGTTTATTAATAAGATGCTTGAAAAAACAATATTGCTACCAAAATTAGTCACCACTCTAAAAACATCATCCCTGACTTTATGTTTTTTATATTGTAACATGTATTACATGTATTTTTTTTCTCAAAAAACTTTTTATTGAATATATAAACAATACATTAGGAGTTAAATAAATATAAGCAACTTTGTTTAAACAAATTGCAACTCTTATAAGCATTAGAAAAAGAGATAGAATAATAATAACATTACACAATATATACAATATATACAATAGGTAACCAGAAAATAAATGATAACTTGAAATAAAATAAAATTCTATGTATTGATATATTTCAATTAAGGGAATAAAAATTTACCAAATACAAGACCAGAAAAAGTTTTAAAGGCATTAATTATTAATAACATTCAAAACCTTCTCTAATACTAATTTTTTAAAGCCATTTTTTAGGACTCTTAACTATGTTTCTCTGAGCATCAATATATAAGCAAGCCATTTTCTGGAAAGCATCCCAGTTTAGTTTGGTACGATCAAGCCAGTTTTGAGTTATGTAAAGTTTTATTAAAGAGCAAATAAAAATAATAACATGAGTGTCTAATTTTGAGAGATGAATTATTGGAATATGAAGTATAGCAATTTCCCAGGACAACTTAGATTTGTGATAGCCCATTCTCTGTAGTCTTACTTTCAAAGAAGTCCATAATCTATGAGAAAAATGGCAATACCATAGAATATGTAAGAGGTCAGCTTGGGGGTAGGAACAACATGCGCATGATGGGGATTTATTAGGATTAAATTTATTTAATTTATATGGTGTATAGTAAGCATCATTGTTAATCATTAATTGTGTGTACATTAATTTCTTAAATGGAGTAAATTCGTTAGTATATCTGATTGCCAAAAGTTTTTGATTCTCAGTTATTTGAGAATTATGATTTAACCAAAAATTTTGACAAGAGACAGTTCTGATCCAGCACTAGATTCTTTATCAGTTTATAAGATTTAGATAACATTTTACCTGATGAAGATAATGTTCTAATTATCGTATTTAGATTATTTAATTCATGTTCTATAGGTTCTATGGGTTCATACTTACTCTTGATTACTTCTCTTAATTGGCGTAGTATTGTAGAATAATTCCAATTGACATTCAGAATTTTACGCCAATCTATTAGGGACAAGTCATTATATTTCAGGATATCCCAGACTTTCAAATTTTTTATTAGAGGATACTTTGTTAGGTTAAAAGGAGTGTTATCTATCATTATATTAGGATTTAGATGAAGTGGTTGAAAAAAGTGAGAAAACTTATCTAGATTACATAATTTTAGTAAAGTTTGAAAGGCTTTAATCTTTTGTTTAATAAAGATAGAAATTTTATTGGTAATCTTCATATCTAAAGAAATAAAAGGAATAGCTTCTGGGTTTATATTTTTAGATATAATGTAATTATACCAAATCTTTATCCATAAGGGATAATTGATATGTTTACTATTTTTGAAATTAGATATGGTGAAAAGTTTGTTTGATGAAACAATTAAATAGTAAAGATAGAAGTTTGGTAATCCCAAACCACCTTTATCCTTAGAAATTGATAATCTAGAATAGGAGATTCTAACCGATTTGGGAAACCATAAAAATTTAGCCAACTCTTTATTTACTTTCTCGAAAAAAGATCTAGGCATTATCTGGTCAGAAGAATTGAATTGATACAGAAATTTTGGTAGAATGTTCATTTTAATTATAGCAGCCTTTGATAAAAGTGATAGATTTAAGTGCTCCCATCTGGTTATATCAGATACTATTGAACTCCAAACTTTACTTATGTTATTTTGAAAAGAAGAATTATTATTGTGTTCCATGTTGATTCCTAAATACTTTATACCAAAAGTAAACTGGATTAGTTGATCAGAAAACAAGTACAGTTTATGAACCATATGATTTAAAGGAAATATATGAGTTTTTGAATGATTTATAAGATAGTTCGAAGCAGAAGAGAAACATTCAATAGAATTTGTTAATTTACTAAGGTCAGATATTGGATTTTGAAAGTATAATACTAGGTCGTCAGCAAAGGCCGAAAAATAAATTTTTGTATTAAGAATCCTAGGGACATTATGAAAAGTGTTTTGAGTAATAAACAACAGTAACAGTTCTAAATATATATTAAAAAGAAAAGGGGACAGTGGACAACCTTGCCTCATAACTCTGGTAATCTTTATAGGGGAAGAAGTGTAACCATTAATGTAAAGTCTGGTAAACATATCTTTGTACAAAGTTTTTAAAAAGTTTATAAAGGATAAAGGAAAGTTAAAGCATGACATAGTTTGAAAAAGAAAATTCCAACAGACTCTGTCAAAAGCATTTGATGCATCAAGAATCAGTGCATACATTGGGTTAGAATCATGTTTTATAAGATGGATGATAGATTCTAAAGTCAGTGTATTATCCCAAGCATGTCTGTGGGACATAAATCCTGATTGGTCTTGGGAAATAATTGAAGGTAAAACCTGTTTCAATCTGTTGGCCAAAATAGATGCTAAAATCTTTATGTCTAAATTTATTAAAAAAATAAGTCTATAATTAAATGGGTCAGTTTTTTCTTTATTATTTTTCAAAATTAATATAGTTTTAGATGAATTCCAATGAATATCCAAAATATCCTTGATTCTTATGTAATTGTATACTTTAAAAAGAAAGGGAACGATTACCGACTTAAAGGATTTGAAAAATTCCAGTGTGAACCCATCTGGACCAGGAGATTTACCAGATTTAAGACTATCAATTGATTCTGAAATCTCTTGAAAGGTTAGAGGAGCAGAAAGCAATCTTTGTTGATTATCATTTAACTTGGGGAAATTTAATGAACTTAAAAAGCTTTTTATATGATTATCATCTAATGAATTAGATGGTTTTGAGTATAATTCTGTATAAAGTAGAGTAAAGAGATAAATAATCTCTTCATCTGTGTTGTATAGTTTTTTCTTGTGCAATAAAGATGAAATTTTTGGCTTATCAAAATTATTTTTAATTATTCTAGCCAATATTTTAGAAGGAACTTGGGCCCATTCTGAATACGTTGCTAATAGTTTTTGATCTACTAAAGAAAGGTTGTTTTGATGTAGCAAAATTAGTTCTTTCTGACAATCTAAGATTTGCTTTTCAAGACTAGAGTCTTGATTTAATCTAAACTGATTTTCAAGAGACTGAATTCTAGATTTTAAGAACTCTTCTTTCTTATTGTAATGTTTTTTTAAGGTAAGCAGCCTTACTGATAAACATTCCTCTCAATCTCGCCTTGCATGCAGCCCATTGTATATCGTAAGGAATACCAGTTAAGTCTAGATCACCTTCCATTTCCTGTATAGTTTCTGAGCACTGTTTACAAATATCTTTATTTAAGAGTAAATTATTGTTTAGAGTCCATTTGTTTGAGTTAAATTTATTTTTAATACTGTGGGTAATGTTTAGTTTTAATAAGATTCTTGAATGATCTGAAAAATATCTGGGCTCAATATTAAAATCCATAATGAATTTTGAGATAGTATTAGAAATCAGAAAAAAGTCCAATCTAGACCATGAATGGTAGCATTTTGAGTAATATGTATAAATATCTTTCTTGTTTGAGATTTTTATAGAGTGCAATGGATCAATTAAATTATGTTCCAAGATTAATTCATTAAGGGCCAGAGTTGCTTGATAGTTATAAGAAGCAGAGCAACTAGTACGATCAATTTCTGGGTTTATTACTGCGTTCCAATCTCCACCTACTATAATATAGTGGTCTTTATAAGAGGTAAGAATATTATAAATTTTTAAAATAAAAAATGTTGTTGACTACAAGGACCATATAGATTTAAAACTAAATGTGGTTTATCAAGATTATGAATAGTAGCAGTAAACAGGCACCATCTACCTTCGTTATCATATTTCTCATCAATGATGTTCCCCATGAATTTTTGTTTAATAATTATAGCTACACCTCTAGAATTAGAAGTATCCCCGGAAGCCACTATCTTCTTGATCCATTTATTATTTTTTTCTTTATCCCAATCAACTCGAGGAATATGTGTCTCTTGAATAAAACATATGTTGGCTTGTGATTTAAATATCAAATGAAATAATAAAGATTTTTTGCTTTACTTTGGATTCCTCTTACATTCCAGGAATCAACTATTAAGTTATTTGTCATACATAAGGTAAATGGTTAATATTGATGCAAAAAAAGAGTAATGTCCTGAATATAATCAAATCAATATCAAAGAGAAAAAAAGAAACATAACTAGTCTGATCTATGTTTAAATAGAAACTCATTATTAGAAATACCCTCAGGAAAAAAAAGATAATTTTAAATTTACATACTTCCTTCATCCTTACCCTAGTGCCTGCCTACCATACCCCTAATGACAAAGGAAGGTCAGAGATAAACAGAATAGAACTTACAGTTTTGGTTACCAAAAACTTCAAATTAGCAGAATAAGCTTTAGATGTAGCCCTAACAAAAACTAAAACCAAAACAATAACACTGAACATATTTACATATCTATCTAAACTCAAGACGTCCAACATACTCAATCCCCATTCAATACGTAATTACAAGCTCCTATATTTTGCAAATATATATAACATTTAAATGATTTTCCTCATATAGTTCAAATACATATTAGTTGACCAGAATCATCACTACATTCCAGGTATTATAATGAGTCAAATGTATGTAGAAAGTAAAAGAAAGTTAGGACTGTCATTTCTCTGCATACATATTTACCCTATGAGAAACTAATGTAAACTATAACATAGATAAAATGATGTTTTGATTTGAAAAAAAAAACAGCCTTAGAATTTACAATATATATAATAAAACAAAATATTCCAAACAATTGTCAAATGACATCGCAGTAAAGTGAAGAATATTTCTAGAGAATGACCTGAACAAGGAAAGTAACATTTACTTCAAAATACACAGAATATACATACAGACCATACACCCAAAGGAAATCAGGTCCATCCCCCGGGAACATCAAACTCCCCAACAATCTACAAGTAAGTAAATATATCTGCAAATACATCAGCTGCACAACCACATCCCCTAACCTTTTCACTACATCTGAATACATTTTAGTGCCATCTGGTGTTGCAAACTGAAAGATGCGACTGCACAATCCTACATCCATAAGCATAACCATTCACATAAAAGTCATCAATCACATTAGTGTTTAAAGTTATTTTAGCAAGATGTGTATATTTTATGATTTTAAGTAAGTGGCTCATAAAGTGAATTTAGGTTTGCAACATTATATTTTGTAAAATCATCTGTCTCTTTGTGGACCATTAAAGAGCCCTGCGCCCCCAGGAGCTGAGCCCAACTCCCCCCTCAAGCGCACATTCCACACACATAGATATTTCATTTATATCTGAATTCTATGTTGTTGCTATAACACAGAATATATCCAAACACACACAGCATGTTCATAGTATTAATTCATGAACATTACATATGCTATTTAAATTTAGATATGCAATATAGTATGTACAATTAAACCATAGCATTTAAAATGCCTTCATATAACATTAACGATGTTTCCACATTGTTGAAAGGAAAGCCCTGTAACACATTAGAGAGCTGATCAAGTTATTGTATTGTTTTCTAAATAAAAAAAAGAATAAACAACTTTTTATATGGTATCTTTAGATTGGAGAGATCCAATCCTTTAAAGCGAGGTGGAGACATTTCCGCCTTTGTAGCAATGACCGCAGAGCCTCAGAGAAACATAAATTTAAAAATAGGGCACTCAGCTGTAAGATTTAAACAAAAGACTGCATTGGAAATGCAGGAAACAGCTATGATTTGACTACAGCAACAGAATACAAAATGTAAATACAACGAGTAGCTGAAAAGCGCTGCAGTCAAAAGAAAAACGTAAAGCTGTAATCATCAGGTTTCTTCTTCGAATGATGACGTCATTTCAAGCCTCCGCTAGTCTGTAGAAGGTGCGTGGCCAAGTAAGAGATGCAGCTAATAAGAAAAGTGAAAGATTTTCACCCTGAACACTCTCGAGGCACGTAGATTCTCCCTCCAAAATGCTCACAAACTGTCCCAGGGCGCTGAACACACTATAGCTGTAATATAATCAGTTCACCTCGTCGCAACATAGAAACAAACTTCAAAGTTGTTTGACAAAACTAAAACACATTACTAGTTAGCATTTTACCTTTGTATTAAAATCAATTTTATCTTACAATGAAAGATACTTGAATAATCTATTATAGTAAGACAGAACATACCTGTATTAGGTAATTAAATGACAAATTCTGACTGAAATCATATAAAATGAAATAAATCATCACATTTGTAACCATCTAAAGAGTGGAATATTAAGACACAGAATCAGGAAGCTTCTTAAAAGTTTTAAGGAATATATCTTTTGCTTCTTTAGGGTCTGTGCACATAAATCTTCTGTCATTAAATGTAAAAGATAAAGTATTTGGATAGGACATACGAAATCTTATCCCTCTTTTTATCAGATCTGCACAATAGGGTGAAAGTTTTTGTCTTTTCAATTTTATTTGAGGAGGAAGGTCCTGTGAAAATGACAGTTTATGAGATTTCCAAACAAACTTTTTTTTGCTTTTAGCTGCTTCTAAGATCTGATAAGTGTCTTGGAGGTTTAGTAACTTAGTGTAAATAATCCGTGGTGATGAAGAATCCTGACTGGCACGTAATGCTCTATGTGCTCTTTCTATGATTATAGATTTTGAAGTTGCCTCACAGTTTAACAATGTTTCAAAGATGTTTTTAGTCACAGATAGTAAATTTTGATTGTCATAAGATTCTGGTAAGCCACGAATAATGATGTTATTTCTACGGCTCCTGGCTTCTAAGTCCAGCAATTTAGCTTGTATTTCAGAAATAATCTTATCTTTAGATTTTAGGTCACTTTCCAATGAATCAGTTTTTATCTCCAAAGCTGTATTTTACTTTCAATCATATCCATTCTGTCACTTATTTGCTTCAACGTTTTACTAAAATCAGCAAATTGTTCAGAGAAACTTTGAATAGCACTTTGGATAGGTTTTAATGCTAATTTTAGTTCATCTAAATGAAAATTTGAGTCATTCAAATCTTTATTACTTACTTTAGTAGTTTCAGAAGATTGTTTAGAAGTTCTTAATCTTTTTGAACTGGAATCCTTTTCAGGTGAAAGCATTGAAGAGAATTTGGCCTTCGTTGCCTGAGTCTCCATGGAGTCAGATTTAGCAGCCATGCCCAGAGACGAGGTGTGGAATCAGGATAGCAGGTTCCAGGAAGACTCTTTAAGCAGCAGGTGACCAAATCAGTTGAAGCCACAAGACTGTTCTGAAGTAAAATGTATCCCAAGTTAAGGTTTCCAAAGAAAAAAATAATCCAGATGCGTAGAAAAAGCCTTAGAAAATCTTTTTGTAAAAAAAACTGAGGAAAAATATAACTTCGAAGTTGTAAAAAAAACCCCATATATTACATAACTGTGAGGAGCTCAAAGAATAGGGACTAGTCTAGTCGGCAGCCATCTTGGAATCCTATTACATGTATTTTTATATTGTAACATATTATGGGGATGTGCGTAGAATGGATGACCTTGTAACATGAGGATGTATGTGTAGAATGAACGCCCTAGTAACATGGGGATATGTGTGTAAAATGTCAGTCCTAGAACCATGGGAATGTGTATGTAGAATGGATGCCATAGTAGCATGTGCATGTGTGTGTTGAACTGATGCCCTAGTATCAGATTGGAGGAAGCACTGCTTTACAGATTACCGTGACGTCTGTCAAAGGTTGAGAATATGTGTGTGCATGTATATGTGTTAAATGGTCCACTAAAAAACACTAGTTTGTTGCATAATTTGCTCAGACTCAAACTCTGTATCTTAGCAGCTAACAGTAAGAGCCTTAGTCCTTGACTCCAACTGCAGCCTGGTCTCATTTGATGCAAAATCTGTTGTTCTGTTAAGTGTTTAAGTGATTTAAGAGATGTCTTTTCTATTTAAGCCCTGTACTTGAACAAGTGCTTTTTGACTTCTGGTGTAAAATAAGGAAATTGATAAAAGTAAACTGGAGCATTGCCATATGGGTTTTGTTGTTTGGATGTGATCCTTTGTTTCTTTGCTGTGTTGAATATTGACAGTACGTTTATTATTTAGCTGTCAATACATTGGACAGTCTGAACTCTGAGTTTAATGTTAGTGTTTAACAATTAATTAATTTTTAATGTAGCTTGTTTATTGCTGGGACACTAGGTATGACATGCTCTGTTGGTGCAGATAAGTCCGACTACGTTTTGTTAAAGAGCTGCATTCTGTACTACATTGTTTGATTCCATCTATCTTCATTTGTCTTTTAAGTGACTCGGCCAAGTGAAGTCACCAGACAGTACTCCTAGGTTGCCCCTAAAAAGTGACACTCATGTCATGTCCATTGTCCCAGTCTGATATTAAATGCATTACTCATTTGATCTTTCAATTTCTGCACCTTTCACATAGGCGCTAATTAGTGCTTCACTTTATGCTGTTTAGTATGAGATCTAGCATGCCTCTTGTAGCTTAATGGGTTGACAAATACATTTTTTGCTAACTGAATTTCAAGGGAAAACAAGTTTACAGTTGCTCATGCTGTCTGTTGTCAATGTGCAATTGTTTAGAAAATGGCTGTCAGTGCTTTTTTCCTTCTGTAAAATGTGAAATAAAAGTTTTTAAACAAAATACAAGTTTGTATGTTAAATGTAACAGTAAAAAAAGAAAATTAGTATGTACATTAGGAGTACTGGAAACTATCGCCCCATAAGCCTGACTAGCTTAGTCTGCAAGGCTATGGAGAGGATCATCATGGAGCTCATAAACAAAAACATTGGGGACCTACAGACACTAGATCCTACCCAGTTCGGCTTTGTCAAGGGCAGATCCTTCCTTTTGAACCTGGTTGACTTCTTTGAAACAGTCACCAAAGCTATAGATGAAGGGAAGGTAGTCCACACAGCCTATCTGGACCTTGGAAAGGCATTTGACACAATACCCCACTCAGGCATCATAGATAAGCTATCCAGCTTAAATATAAACCCCTATGTCACACGATGGGTCACAAACTGGCTCAAAGACAGAACCCACAGAGTGAGAGTTGCTGGAGCCATGTCAGACTCGAAACCGGTCACAAGTGGCATCCCACAGGGTTCTGTCCTGGGACCACTCTTGTTCGGTATATACTTTTCCAAGGTACAGGCAAAGGTGGGAGGACTATGGCTCACCAAGTTCGCAGATGACTGCAAACTGGGCGCCATAATCAACTCACCAGCTGACACAAACATCCTTCAAAAAGGTCTCACAGAGAAAGATAACTGGTGCCAGTGCCATGGTTTAAAGCTAAATGCCAAAAAATGTATAGTCATACCCTTTGGCAAAAACAATGTGCCCACAAATTACCACATAGGCGGAAACCCATTAAGTACAGAGAAAGTTATTAGGGACCTGGGGACCCAAGTTGATAGCAATCTCTCCTTTGAAAACCACATTGCCAAAGTGGTTAGAAAGACCTTCTACATAGCCCACCTCATCATGAAGGGTTTCACATCTAGATCAAGAGAGGTAATCGTGCCACTTTATTCATCCCTCATCAGGCCCATCATAGAATACAATGCCCCTTTTGGGATGTACCTTACCCGACACCTGCAGCAATTAGAAAGACCCCAAAAGTATCTCACCAAGAGGATCAAGGGTCTCAAACAGATGCCATATACTGCTCGGTTAAAAAAACTCCAGCTCTACTCAGTTGCATACCGCCTACTTCGAGGTGATCTATGCCTGACATACAAAGCTATGTCAAATCCAGAATTAATGGACATGCTCCACCTCAGTAAATCTAAATCCCTTAGAGCCACATGCTTGAGGGACTTGAACCTCAGCACAGAAATAAATATAACTTGCTGGAGGGACAGGTTCATAACCCAGATGCTCCCTTCACTCTGGAATAGAATTCCAGTTCATGTGAGGCAGAGCACCTCACTGAATCTCTTCAAAAAGAATCTCGATAAGTGGATGGGGGATTGTAGGTTTGTCCCAGGGATTACTCCCGTGTCACTATTAGACAGAGGCACAGTAAACTAAACCTTAAAAAGGGCACAGTATACTCAAATCAAAGGGTGGTGTAAGCCATACAGAATCGGGCTAGGCTTATAATTGCCCCAGGGCAGATAGCCTAGTATGAACCTATGAACATATGAACCTATGAACCTATGAACACTGAGAGGTTTGAGCAGTGTTTATGGTAATTCATAGAAACAGCCAAGCAATGTGATACTGAAAGGCTGGCAGGGGTCTGATTCATTATCCTGCATAAAGCCCCATTTGTTCAGTCTGTATCTATAGATTTTGGAGGTGTATGCAGCATTTTTACCCATACAAGTAGATCTTACCTGTACTGAGTAATGCCAAAGGGGATAGCTATTCTTGGTGACAGAAAATGCATAGGGAGATCAAAAATGAGAAGTAGATGTTTGGCAAGCATATAAGCAACACCCCCCCCCCCTAAAAAAAACAAACAAACAAAAAAAAAAAAACAGGATGTTGTATAGAGTAAATATTTCTGATTTTTATATAACTTGTGGTTAGTTGAACGAAAGTTGACACAGCTTGCTTTGCTTTATTAATTGCACTATATATCTAGTTAATTAATAGGCCTGGCTTGTGTAATATAGCCTATCATGTTGCATTTTAGTAATCTACACATGTTGCAATTTAGTAATATATTTTACAGTACCTCCTTTACAACCTCTGGCAATTACAAAGGGTTTGAGATTTGTCAAACCATATGGTCTGCTTTGGTCATATAGTCTGCATTAAAGTAAATGCCAATATCAAAGGACTCTGCCTGACTAAGTTTGCAGATGACTGCAAGCTAGGAGCAGTCATTGAATCATGAAATAACTTATCCATCCTGCTGGAAGATTTGACTAAAATAAATAACTGGTGCCAAAATCAAGGACTGAGACTAAATACCAAAAAAATGCATTATTGTACCCCAGGGAACTACCACATATGGAACTAACACATAAACAATATGCTCATTCTACACTGTACATTTTATAAACAAAGAGACTGTGCCTAGATTTAGGGATATCATTGTCCCCCTTTACTCAGTCCTGTCATTAAATATATTGACCCCCTTTGGCATGTATCTGCCCAGACAAATGTGATAACTGGAATGCCCATAGTGATAATATACTAAAATGATACAAGGCCTAAACAACATGCCATACTCCAAGCTCTGTCACTATACTTGATATCCACCAGACTGCTCAGAGGTGATCTGTGTGTCACACAGAACATCCTCTGACCCATTACTGATGTATTTACTGCAGATCAGCAAGTCAAACGACATAAGAAATACTACGTTTAGGGATCTAGACCTCTTCTGCAATATCAGCATCATGATTTGGAGGGACAGGTATATCTCACAGAGGATACTGATGTTGTAGAACAGACTCCACATCCACATAAAACAAGGTTCATCACTGCCCATTTTCAAGATCAACTTAGAACTATAAATGAGAAACAGAAAATTTATCCCAGGACTCTCCCCTATACATTTAATGGAAAGAGGCAGCTTCTAAATTCTTTATCCCATGCACTGGTCCCTAAAATTATCTATTGTATGATCCCTGTTATTCTTATTAAGGGTACTATATGATTATCAGCCATGGGATAGGTAAGTCCAATCTATAACCAAATGGGATAGGTTATTTTGAGTACAGAAAGGGAAACTGGCTAGGCTTAAAATGGCCTGCAAGGGCAGCTAGTCTACTACTTAGCTATGTCAGTATTATTCTGAATGATGATCAAATCTATCTGAGCATCCATTGTGGAGTAGTTGTTGCATATTACTGTGTTACAGTCTCTCTACAAGGTGAAACTGCAAAGGATGTCTGCACTTTGTTAAAAGTGTCATTTAGCACAGTGGCCTAGATTATTCCTTTATTAATGAGCTGCTTTCTGTGTACTGGTGCAGGGTTTGAATCTTTCAACCTTCATTTACTTCTGTTTGGCACTTTTGGTCATGTTTGGTTCTTTTAACCAGGCGGTGCTTTGAAGCAATTGGGGAATTAGGGCTAGGATCCTTAATGGTCTCCAGAACTGTATGCTTAGTAACTGTGAATCTGTTCTTGTTTACCAGTCATTCCCCATTGTATAGCTGATGTAGTTCAGAAAATGCTGTCCAATATCACTAGCAAACTGATTTGTTTAATATAAAATAGAAACTGCATTCTTCAAGGGCAGCAGACACAACATTTGCAGATAAAGTACTAAAATGTAAAGTTGTTTGCAAGCAGCACCCTCCTCATTAGTAATAATTATCTTTAATGTGGAATAAATCTGATGATGTTTACTTCTGCAGAGACTGTGTGTGTTGACAGCATTTGTTGGCAGGTGGGTAATATTTCTCAAACTGTCATAAATACTCTTCTATTTAAACTGCACTACACATGGCTGGATCTTCTGGTCTGATGCTAGTGGTCTTTATATAGTTTCATGCATTTCATCCAAAGTTATCAATTAAATACATATTCAAAGATTCATTGAGCATGTGTGTCTTCATAACAATAAGAGATATACACAGTCAACAAAGTGGCTGTAACTGATGTTGGGGTTGGGAGGGAAGCTCATTGTGGATAAACATATCTAATGCTCTTATCTATCCATTTTATTCAGTCTTTAATCTGGCTTTATAGAACTGCGGTGCATTTATGTGTGTGAATTACGTTGAAATATTTTGTCTACTGTGTTTTATTATGAAACAAATTTGAAATTTTTGACTTTGGTCACTATTATTATTTTTTTTCTTACAGATCTCTGAAAAGGATGTAGTTAACAATGTAGCTAAAATTGTTTAGTTTGGAGGATGTTTGTAGATAAAAATGGCAGACCCTATTGAGCTGATAAAGTTAAATAAATCATTAGTCTGTCAGTTTTAGCAGGACGAGTGTGCAATTGTGTAAAGCAAATTTTTAACTGTGTTCATTTTTATCACAATTTGATGTGATGTGTATGCAATCGAT
>NC_056742.1:202128730-202143730 GCF_019279795.1 Protopterus annectens
AGTGGTTTCATCTGCAATTACTGCTACAAATTTTGCAGTACGAATCTCCTTTTTTATTTCTTCTCTGCATATTGTTAACATGCAGTTCAGGAGTTCATTTTGAACAGTTTTTGATGTTCCTTTAAAAACAGTTGAAGTTGTCAAGTGTTCAGCCAACTTCTGATCAAACTTGCAGCTGAAGTCTACCAGTTTCCAGAACATTCCTGCACTCAATGACTCTTCAGACTCATCATGCCCTCTTAAAGCAACTTCTTCAGCACACAGCTTGATGCAGTCTATTATAAGTGATAGAACATGACGGTTTTCTTCCACTTTCTTGTTGTGTCTTTCTACTGATAACTGGTATCCACTACTTAACTGAGACCTGATATCCAGTTCCCAATACTGCTAGACTCATTTGGTTGCCAAAATGTTTAGCAGACTGTTTATTCTTTCCTGACTTTTCTTCCATTCTCTTCAGGTCATCCATACCCTTTGATGTCCAGGCATCCTCTCCACCAAACAACAAACATGGGAAGCAGTACAAGTTGTTTGTTTCCTCACAACCACAGATCCAGGTGTGTTTGTCATACAATGACCTGTTGCAGCTGCGTGTGTATGTTCTTGACCTACTTGTACCTGGAGACTCTTCTGATCAGGTGTGGGTCTTCCAGTCCTCTTGATTCTTAACTTTTCATTCAGAGTTAAGTCTTTAAAATTAATAGATTTCAGATAGGCCACTGTAACACTCTGCTCACTCATTATGGTTATCGTAGCTGTAACTCTGAAATGAAGATATTGCAGAAATGATTTAAGTGCCACTGTTGTATACATGTTAAAGTACAGCTCCAGAAACAGCACTCATTTCATTGACAGTCTGCCACAGCCATGACCTACCAACTATCTGGCTTGGCCCTGCCAGGATTTAAAAGACTATACTAAGGCATTTGTGATGCACACACTGTCACAGCTTGCATTCTGTCTTAATTCTGGCTTTGCAGGACTAAAAATAAAATAGGGGCAGTCATTTCAGTGACCACCACTACAGTTTCTGCTTTGATCCTTCCAGCATCAAAATACATGTTCTGCACAGAGACAATAGTCACAGCCTGTATGCATATTGCTTACTCCCTCAGACACATTAGTTTTACAAAGCCAGAATTACAACAGTAAAAGGCCACAGAATTACAACAGTAAAAGACCAGTCATTTCATTCTCACACTGGCATGATAGCCCCCCATCCCAATAGGCTACCAGAAGTACCTGGCTTGAACCTCTGAAATCAGACAGCAAAACAGTAATGTAACTGCATCTTTTACATAATTATCCAGAGGGCAGCACTTTCACTCAGTCAATCTCACTCCATCCAGCTGCAGTCTTAACAGTTAGTAGTGGGGACAATCATTTCATTTTCAAATAGCCCCCCACCCACTTAGTATGGCAAAGCTGCCGACTTCACCCAAATACAGTTATCTTGCAAAGCTATAATTATGATAATTTAGACAGTAAACAAAGCTAGTCACCTCAATGAATTCACAAACACCCCCATTACCCAAGTAAAGTAGCTGTTTTTTACCTGCCACGATTAAAGTACAAATAACAGTAACAGCGGCTTTGCATACTTACAAGCTGTGACTAATGCTTCTGTCAATAAGGACATTTCATGCATTTTACTTTTATTTACTTGAGTTTCCACAATGCAACACTGTTTTATAAAACAAAAATCCCTTGTCATTGTCAACAATGTCCAGGAAGAAAAGCTCAACATATTAAATAAATATTCAGTATAGAGAGTGAACTGATATGAAACATATATGAACTACTCAAGATTGCTTATTATTGTACATTCATCTTAAAGTACAGACATACTTTTGCAAAGCTAGACTTAAAACAGTAAGCATCAGGGCCATTTGTTCAGTCACACACAGCCCCAACCACAGTATACGACTTGATCTTGTCAGGTTAAAGGCACAAAAAGACACTGTCATGAAGGTGAGTATAGCCCCCCCCCACCACATAAAGCTGGTAGATCTTACTTCAGTGAAATCAACATTACTCTTGAAAAGCAAAACAGAACTGCAGCTATTCACACAGGCATTGCTCCCTCAGTCCAACTCACTGTCTACCCAGAGATACTGCTGTCAGCCTGCATTGTTTAAGTAAAATAAATCTCCATGGTTACATTATTGTATTTCTTTCATATCTCAATAGCCAAGAACTTGCACATGATCTTACAGTCACTGCCACCACCAGGTGAAGTGAGAGAGAGAGAGAGAGTGTGTGTGTGTGTGTGTGTGTGTGTGTGTGTGTGTGTGTGTGTGTGTGTGTGTGTGTGTGTGTGTGTGTGTGTGTGTGTGTGTGTGTCTAATGCTATTGATTTCTGTGGATGTAAATTACAGGCTATTATTTCAGAGACCTATTTCTGGCACACAAATGATACAAAATGCCCCAACAGACATACAAAATACCATCATACTGTAACCATTGTCATAGTCAAGCACTCAAATGCAGTAATTTCCTTATTTCTATGCACAAAATATTATAAGCGATTATGTAATTTTCCAGAAAAGGAGGACGCATATGGAGCAGAACCAAAAACCTTAAGCAAATCTAAGTTAGAGTACCAGTCCTGGACCAGTAAACAGAAATGATATTCCAGGCATTCCATTTTACATGTACTGAGTCGTATTCTGAAGTACCACAGACACTGATTTATCACGTATGTGTCTGGTACGCTGCCTGCTTATTTATTTTTAGATTATTGTAATGTAAGCCCAAGCATTCTACCCTAGCTAAAAATGTTAATCTTTAATTTTTCATTTTCTTATAATTTTAGGTGCCCACAGACAATACTGGCAAAAAAATGGAACTGCAGTGGTCGTGCTAATGACACCCCCTGAAATACTACTACACTCAGTCCTCTTGTTCTGGGAGAGATGTTGAGTACAACAAATAAGAAAAATATAAACATTACTTATACAAGTTTATTTCTTTTAAATATACACAAACTAATCCCTCTCTTTATGGTCTTAAACATATTCAGGCCCTTTAAGAATAAGCACATCAACAGCTATTTTAAATAAATGTGTCACAACTGCTTACTGCTGCTGTTATCTAGGAAGGTACAGTAAATATGATCACAACAAAGTACACTAAAAGAAACATTAAACATTAATCTTCAGTGTAGGGGTGTACCCTGCCCTGTCATAAAACTTTTACAATCAGTCCTGTCTTCCTGCTGGGATCAGCAAGGTATTCATCATCTTAGACATTTGTCTCCAACTTTTGTTCAAGAGTGTGAAATCATTTTATGACTTAAAATGTCATTTAGTTTGGGCTGCTATTTTGGGGTGGGAATAGAATCCACAGCCTTTTGATCTTCCAGCATCAAATAAGGGTAGTTACCTATTTATCCAGCTCTTAACACCATGTATAATCTTACAGAAAGGATGCAGAGTACACAAGAGATAAAAGTTGGTGCCATCTGAAGTAGGTCTTCCTTGAAAAAGGCCCAAATGAATGTTTAACTAAATAATATCAGTATTGTTTTGGCAGATGTAGCCTGAAGCTAGCATGATTCACTGGGGTGTATTAAACCATTGCAGTATATAGTTAGTTATTCACTCAGTGTCCTCTTTATTCTTCCCTGTCTTCCTGTTAGGAGTTGTGTGTTATACTATGTGTTAAGAACTTTGGCTTTATCTTTCATTAGGTAGAAATTATTTTCAGAAAATATAAGTAAATATATTTTCCTGATTTGGGGCTTTTCCCCAATTCTGTGTTTGCTCTGTCCCTAATTATGTACATAAAAGTTTAAATGTTTTAAGTGCGGTACTTTTCAGATACATTTAAATGCGCTGATAAAATGGTCTTTTCTATATTTATCCAAATGGCTTTTTTCCAGACATTAAAAAAGAAACTGTCAAAAGAAGCTGGACACAAAGTTCTGATATATATATATATATATATATATATATATATATATATATATATATATATATATATATATATATATATATATAGATACAGTGGATATATAAAAAGTGAACACAGTGCTGGTACAGTGCTAGGTTTTTGTGATATAAAAAAAAATGTGACCACAATAAATCATTTCAAAATATTTCCCATTTTTAATGTGACCTATTCAGTTGAAAAACAAACAAATAAGTTAGGGGGGAAAATATAAAAAAAAAAATATATATTTCAATAAACTGATTGCATAATTGTGTACACCCTAAACTAATACTTTGGGGAACCACCTTCTGATTTAATTACAACATTCAGTCTTCTTGGGTACACACTTGCCATCAATTAAAGATGCTGTAACAAGGACTGCTAGTACTTAATAGATCAGCAAAATCAGCAGGACTCACTTGATTTTACATGAAGGAATAACTGATTGCTATAGTAGCTGAAGTTAGATATCCTATCCATACGAGCCTAAACTAAGCATTGTGGTCTCACTAGTAGGGGGGCATATTCATCATAAATGAGGCATGTTGCTTGCTATACTGAGACCTAATTTACAAAAAGGACTTGCTTTTTCTAGAGAAAAGGAAGCTGTAAACCTGTAGCTGCACAACACACAGACATAACTAAAGAAACTAAAAACTACCACTAGCCCCTGACTGCTACCCCCTGAATTCATAAAAGCAGCTGCCATCTGAATAATTTGTTCATACTTCTAACTTGGAAACAAACAGTTCTGCTGTGCATACTAAGATAGGAAAAACAGTGCGTTACTAGGTTAAAAGCAGAGTGTGTCTCAGCTAAGTTATGTCCCTAACACCAAAAATGTAAATCAGTGAACGCCGACTTGTCAAAAAATAGAAAGTTAAATTAGCTCACTGATAAAATGAGTGTCACGTCCCAACAGTCCGTAATCAGCATAAATCTTTATTTTTCATCTACGGACAAGTAGATGAAAGCGCTTAACATTGGTGAAAAATAAAGAGATTTATGCTGATTACGGACTTTTGGGACGTGACATTCATTTATCAGTGAGCTAATGCAACTTTCTGTTTTTTGATAAGTTATGTGCCTCTGAAAGCACATTCTTATTTGGTCCTTTCAAAACACTTGAAACAATAGCTGCTGCAGCATGTATGCATTCTTCCATGCCTGCTATACTCTCAAAGATTCAGTGTGCTATTTTGCAGAGATTAGTATCTGACCTGTCCTCAACAGAACATTTCAGGATAAATGGCAGACTCACTGCAAAGATATAGCAGAAAACAAAATTAAACTTGTGTGATAGAGGTTTGGAAACAGAAAAAAAAATGTTGCAGATGACTGAGGCAGACAAACTATACAAACTATATTATGCACAAGCAGTTTTCCTGGAATGATATTGTGGACATCCCTGTACTCCTCCTTTATCAGACCCATTATCGAGTACAGTGACCCCTTTGGCATGTACCTTGCCAAACACATGCAGCAGTTGGAGAGACCACAGAGGTTCCTGGCCAGGAAAATCTAGGGTCTCAAACAGCTATCCTATACAAATAGACTAAAAGCCCTGTCCCTCTACTCAATCTATAAATGAAGAAGGTGACAGTAATCCAGAACGAATTATTCCACAGCAAACAAGTCACCTTCTTCATTTATAGTTTGTGGTTCGTTCCTCTACTCAGTCTCAAAGACTGCTCAGAGGTGACCCGTGTCTAGCATACAAGGACATTTCAGACCCTGACTTGATGGAGTTGTTGCATATCAGTAAGACAAACTCCTCTCACAATCTGCATGTAAGGCCTTAACTTGGTCTGTGACATTACTAGAACTTGTTGGCAGGATACATTTGTGTCCCAAAGACTCCCCTGTCTGTGGAATAAACTCCCTCTCCATGTCAAGCAGAGTACCTCTCTAGCCCTCTTTAAGAGGAACCTGGATGACTGGATGGGAAAGAGAAAATATACCCCTGGGATCTCACCTGTATCCCTGCTGGATAGGGGAAAAAGGTGCTGACTTTGAGGAGCCATGGATGAAATTCTTGGCTAGGCTTATAAGGGCCTCTGGGCCAATAGCCTAGTATTATCCTATGAACCTATGAACAAATGTTTCCTGGAATTTGTTGGAACTGAGACTGTTTTGGAACTGTTTATGTGCAGAAATTTGCTGATAGATACTAAAACTGAGACTGATTTTGGTAAAAGCGGTAATCCATAAAATGCATCAGGCACTGCAGTCACACGAATGGATAAATAAGTGAGTTTGGCAGTTGGCACAGTTTGGCTGTGAGCTGTAGGTCATGTGGTGCAAGGTTTGAGTCCCTCAGCCCTTATTTGCCTATTGTGTGGCATTGAAGTCAGCTAACCAGCCATTGCTTCCAAGTTTCCCTGAAAAAGGATTGTGGTCGCACTTGACTAACAAATGGGTATTATTAAGGGACTTAGATTTAGAACTCCAATATCAGAAGTTAAAACAGTAACTTAGAAATCACTGCACTCACTAGAAAAAACACACCAATCCTCAAAATCACTTTCAAGTACTGAATTGATAGTTTTGGTGAAATGCCTAACATGACATTAAAGGTCAGAGGGCACTCCACAGAGAATTACATGGAAGTAGAGCATCACACAAATAAAAACAGCAAGAAAATAAAAAAAAATATTGCAAATCTTGAAAAAATTATAGTAAAACCACAGAAGAAGGCTTTACAACATTAAAATAACTATGTAGGTAAGAATAGTGACAAATCACTTTAACATCCTTAGCCAGACAATGCATTGAGATGTTTAATTGATCTCATGGGCAAAACTAGTACAAGTTTATGAATTATTGACCTATAACAGCCTGGTTTCATTGATAAAATATCTTTCCTGAGTAATCTAATTAGCTTTTGTGAAAAGACTGCAGTAGCCTTAGACCTTAGACTGGCATGGGGGTTATATATTTGGACTCTGCCAAAGCTTTTTACTAACTACCATTCCAAGTTATTCAGAAAAGTTTAACTAAATCTGACGTAAATTGTTGTTTTTAGATGGACTATGAAATGGCTGACTAAAAGAGAGCAATGTGTTAAAATTAAAAGCACTCGATCTGAATACATTCCTGTTAGATCTGGAGCCTCACAAGACTCAGTTTTGTGCTGAACCTTTATTAACATAGTTGTTTGTACAATACCAACAAATAAAAACATTTGTATTCACAAATACTCTATAGAGGTCATTTCATTATGCAAAATGTAACTGATGCTGATGATTTAAATGCTTATCTGAAGTCATAGGGTGAATGCTAACCATCACAGGGTTAAGGTTTTGTCTTGGTAAATGTAATATGCATTTTATTTAAAAAATCCAAGATACTCATCTTCAACACCAATGCATCTTAAGGAAGTTAATGAACAAAAAAAAAAAAAAAAAAGATTTGGGTTTCTTTCTGACAGCTAACTCTTTTGGATTCATGCTAATTCAGTAAGTACTGCTATGAAGCATATGGGTTTGGGTATCTGTTAAAAAATATTTCTGCTAGGGAAGAGACATGTCTTACACACTGATATAACCAATGAAGAATTGATGGAGGTTCTCAGACAGTCAAAACATGGAAAAGCCCTGGGATAACATGCTTTGACTTTAGAGATACTTCAGGGTATGGGTCCCAAGTTTTTGGAAGATTTTTAAAAAAATGTGCAATGATTTTGAATGCAGCCACCTCTTTACATTCTTGGGGGGACGGTCTTTTATTTCATTTATGCAAAAAACAGGGATAGACAAACTATATCCAGCTTCATACTGTCCCATATCAGTCTTAAATGTGGAATAAATAAATTGTTTATATTAATACTGCCCCATAGACTTAATATAATTCTACTAGGCCAGTTTCACCCTGACCAGACAGGAGTCATTAAGGAACATCAAACCTCCAACAATATTATTAAAACACAGTTGTTGATGAATGATGCAAATCACACATACTAAACTTCTAATGATCCTGAGTTTCGATGCCAAAAGGGCCTTTGATCGGGTCAGTAGAAATACTTAAGCAGTTCTTTATCACTTGGCTTCCCAACTGGGTTTCAACAGTTATTGTAAAACCTAAATAAAGGATCCTTGGTATATTCAGAGGCACAAGGCAGGGACTCTTCCTTTAACTCCCTTCTCCTTAACCTTTGTTTATATCCTTTGCTTTGGTATGCAATTTAACTAAGAGCTCAAAAAGCTTTAGATACCTGAACCTATCCCTCATTCATGGTGATGGCAAGATACTGAAGAAGACTAACTGTGTCTTATATCAGCTGAGAACACTAAGAATTCAGCCAGGTTTTTCTTATCTTAATCATATAAACAGCCAAGGAGTAAGCAAAAAATATGTGGCCTAGTTTACTTACAAACAGTAGGATTAAATATACCTTATGTTTCTAAATGTACACATAAATCAGAAAATAAATGTAAAACATCTACAAATCTAAATTACTGTACAGTAAATTATTTAGGAAAACCCCAGGATCTGCATTGCAAGGTAGCAGCTATAAATTAACAAAACAGACTCATCAATTATTTTTAAAACTGATATAAGTAGCTAAAAAGCAACCCAACAAGTTAAAATTATAAGTTACCAACATGATCCTAAAAAGTAATTCATTCATAAGTTAATAACCTTATCTTAATAAAAACAAAGTTAAAAACACTTATCATAGATGATTATGAGGCCAGACCAAACTTTTTCTTCTCTGCTTTGCTCTGTTGAAAGTCTTACGGTCTGTAACTGAGTGCCTTAACTTATACTGACCCATGTGTAGTCACCCTGTAACCCACACTGCTCACTCTCTCCAGGTCTTTATTGTTCCCCGCCCCCCCCCCCCACACACACACACACACACTTTATGTGGCCAAGCTGAATGCAGGACCATGAGTAAGGAAGGTCCTAAGAAAGAGATAGATGAAAAAGTTAGGATGTTTGTTAGGTTATATAGACTATGCAATAACAGTGAGGTGATTACAGTAGGTAAGGCACCTAATCTGCCAGCAGTGATGTTCTACAAAAACAGTATGGAAGAGCTTGAGTAAAAAAGTCTGTAAGCACTAGGTGTTTACTATTTGCAAAAAAAAAAAAAAAAAAAAAGAAGAGATAAATAATATGGGCTTGAGTCATCAGGCTTTAAGTGGAAATGTCAATTTATGCATGAATGAAATGTTGGACAGAGACTCAAGTTAGATATAACTGAGTATTTTTAAATAGTCAAATGTCCCTTGGTATGACTTTCTAGATTTAGTAATGGGAAGTAGGTCCAATAATCCTATCCATAGCATTACTGTATGACAGCTGTGTGCTGGGAAATGATAGTACAATCAGTGATTTGTCTAATGAACATTAACTGTTTCCATAGGAAGAATGTCTCATAGTACCATACATATGGATACAGTGGTACAAATGGTCCACCAACATTGTTTCCATAGGAAGAATTTCTCATAGTACCATACATATGGATACAGTGGTACAAATGGTCCACCAACATTGTTTCCATAGGAAGAATTTCTCATAGTACCATATATATGGATACAGTGGTACAAATGGTCCACCAACATTGTTTCCATAGGAAGAATTTCTCATAGTACCATACATATGGATACAGTGGTACAAATGGTCCACCAACATTGTTTCCATAGGAAGAATTTCTCATAGTACCATACATATGGATACAGGGGTATGAATGGTTCTAAAGGTTTTCCCTTCCTAGTTTGTAGTGTGGCCTTGCCATCTGCACAGCCACCTCTCATCAGTCTCTTCTTCTTTATCCTGTCCCTTCAGTAGAACACGTGCCTGGTTCTGTGATATGCTGGTACACCTCATAGTGGAAGTAGAGAACCCCACTTAATGTTTTAACTGACAGAGATTTTATCAGCTGCAAGGCCTGCCTCAGATGTCCACAGAAAGGCATCGAAGGCACTTGTAAGATAGCATGGAAAATTTTACCTTGGTATTACAAGATACTTAAAATGGGCAGTTTTTGTTACAATGATCAGCTATGTCAGATGCACAAACTTCAATTAGTTCTAATGCAAGTACAGTACACCATAACTTATACTACTGAGGTAAATTCAACAACTACCCTCTTTTTATAATCTCCTCCTTATAGCAATCTGCTGCTTGTCCAATTATTTAGTATACAGCATAAAATCATCTTACTATAGCATATAACTCACCAAATTCTCGGTGTGCATGTGGGGGGAGTATTCACTCTCAGCATAGGCATCATGGTCTAGTATGATGTACTATGTTTGTATTTTCTGTAACAGAATGTGTCTAGGCCTAAATTTTAAGTTTATATTTTTGCACCAAGCATGTACATTAATTAAAATGCAGAACCTGACATATTGTGTTCAACTAATGACATTAAAAAATACATGGGATTCTGGTACTTAGCACTTTGTATATTTTTGAATACCCCTTCAGTCTTTGACTTATTTCCTTTAAATCAGTAAAATTAAGCTTTGATAACTTTTCACAGGACCTTATTGTCTCACAAAAACAAATGCCAGTTTTTTTCCTTGAATAGTAGTAACCCTGAAATGTCTGCCTCATTAATACAATTTTCTCTCCCTCTCTTCCTTTACTTGAAACACAAAAGTATTGCATGTATTAAGTCCTCTTCCCCTGTGATAAGAATAAATGTCACAGGTAGTATCTTCTCATGTTTTCTGCATATTTCACTCATAGTTAGGAGTAAAAACAATTTCTACATAGACAATTTCCAGTTCTTAACAAACTGCTCCACAGAATAAGATTTTCTAGGTAGTTAAAAGTTTACTGCTGTACACAATATTGTTTGGACCACGTTATGAATTTCTCAACCACAATGTAATCATAATCTGATGATAATAAGGTTAGCTAGTAATATTTCCTTCTCAATAAAATGGAATATGCTTGCATTCTTAATCACAAGAAATAACTCACCCAGACTGGCAAGGCGTAGACTGCTGGATCTTCAAACACAGCAAGTGCAAGATTCAAAATGATGAAAAAGTATGTGACTGCCTGTGTCATCCAGTGGTATGAAAACATTGCATCTCTATGCACTAACACATCCAATATTACTTTGTTTTGTTTTCATGTTAAATGAACTTACCTTAACTGGGATATTAAACCACCTTGGAACAAATGCAAAGCTACCTTAATGGAAATGCAACCTCACAAGAGAGCACAACACAAACACAATGACTTGTACATTGAACTACATAACAGCCTATGCTGTGACATGGACACTGCTGATAAGGCATTATTTTACACTTAGATCTCCATCAGATGCTACAATACCAGCTTTGGAGGTTGGGGCAGCTTTATTTGTGTGTGCAAGCCTGTATATATATGTTGGTAAGTATGTGCACACACAACATACTTATTACAAATATACATACAGAAACCACCTACCCAGCAAATGTATAGTTCTTCAAAGCATGCTCCAATTTACTAGCACCTTCTGAGCCATCTTAACTGTTTTGGCTCATCTACTCTGGCTATCAAGACTCTCTTCTGACCACCCTACAGACCCATTCACTCCATTCTAGGCAACAGTCTGGCAGCCCATTTGATTTGATCGGGGTGGCAGTGGATAAAGGGGTTTCAATGGAAATCTTAACTTCATAAGCATTCCCTGTTGTCCTCCTGAACAGGATGTATAGTGGGTGTCAGTGATAGGCTGTCACTCATTTCCATGAGAGATGAAATCCATCAGGATGTCTCAGCTTCTTTACCAGGCAAGATACTCAGGCAATTTTTTCTGGTTTCCACCAGGGAGATCTAACTTCAGTCTGCTCTCTGACATGTATTCCACATCCTTCCCCTGAAGACAAACTAACAGTCTAAGCCTCAACAGTCCTCCCTTCCCCATCTGAGTTCCAAGTGTCTAATATGCTAACTGATCTTGGACCTTCTGGGTCCATATTTTAGCCTCACATTTTGGTCTGTTCCTCATAAAATGTATGGTTTTCTGGCAAATCACTGAGGATTGAAGTCACTAAATAATGACAGACATTTGAGTTTCAGACTCCATATCCTTCATAAAACACATGTTAAAACAAATTATGTTACTCTAGCAACTTTCTAAGTTTATAAGAATATTTAAAATCTGTCCTTATTTTTGTCTAAGAAATCATTAGTAGCCCCCC
Organism: Protopterus annectens; assembly: GCF_019279795.1. Lineage (NCBI taxonomy): Eukaryota > Metazoa > Chordata > Ceratodontiformes > Protopteridae > Protopterus > Protopterus annectens. The sequence continues at coordinate 202,140,814 of NC_056742.1, forward strand.
CCCCCACCAAAAAAATAATTATGTGCAAATGTAGGAAGCTTACTACTTCTTTAGTTCTGCACCAGAAGCTTTTCTTCCAAGTACATACTTCTACATAATTAGAGTAAAAACTGAACTGCAGAAAATGCTACATCAAACATTAGCTAGTAGGTGGGTGTTTAAACATACTCCTCTAAAAAAAATGCTGTGATATGGTGAAATGTCATAAAATTGTTTTGTATTCCTTGAAAAAGATGAATTACACCTCTGGTCTATGGAACAAATCATGAGTAATTAAAAAGAGGCAGTGAGATAGAAGAAAGCAAAATGTCCAATAGGCAGGACTCTCTAAAGGCAACCATGGTCCACCTGCTACTGGCTGTCTGTTCAGTCTGTTACTCAGTTCTAACTCTTCTATACCTACAGATATATGATGACAGTGGTTAAAATATGCATCCCTCCCAAGTACTGTTGCCCTACAAGCTGCAGAGATGTAACGACTACAGACAGATAATTTATTGGTTTACACTGGTTTACCTGGTGCAGCAAAAAAAAAAAAAAAACACCTACCTCAGTTTATGTATTAATCATCCTCTCTGCTCTGTGTTCTCTCTCTGACTGAAGTTAAGCACAGCCACCAAGCCAAAAACGCCAGTAAATTAAAATAATAATATATCCACCAATGAATGGTTCCAAACTCCCGATTCCCAAGTTGCAACCTCTAAATAAGCTATTGCTACTGATTGCTTCTTGCTCTCTTTTTTGAGAAGAGAGTGAGAGCCAATCAGTAGCAATCCGGCCATCCATGTCACGTACGTGCTTGCTGACTTGACAGTCCGACCCCCTTTCTAATTTCCGATGCAGATCATGCGGTTAAACCGCATAGACTTATTGGCATCACACTGATGCTTTTATTTAAATCTGGACTGCCTTTTACAGCAGTCAGATACTACCAGATAGACAGGAGGAGGTACGTTCTTACAAAAAAAAACAAAAAAAACCTGGAACTCGACGAGCATGCACACTTCGAGTTCCAGGAGTTTGCAGACATATATAGTGTATCGACTGTGTTTGTTCTAGTTATGAAAAGAAATAGGAAATTATTTTTAAAACTTTATGGCAATTTGCAAATAATCCTGGGAGGGCTGCAGTCCTGCAGTCCGATAGCACGAGCCACCCCTGACTAGATCCAAGGACCTAAACTTTGCCTAAAACATAAATAGAACATACTGGAAAGACAGATATGTATCTCAGTGGATCCCAGCACTATGGAATAAGCTTCCCATCCAAGTGAAGCAGAGTTCATCTCTGACCAATTCAAACAAAATCTTGATCATTAGATGGGAAATTGCAAATTCACCCCTCAACTGGCCCCCATGTATCTGAAGGACAGAAGCTGACATTAAGTAAATTAATCCCTAACTGGCACACCCTTCCCCTGCATAACTCTTAGCTACCTCTTTATGAACATACCCCCACCAGATAGGCATCCAAGGTATTCAAAATTGGGTTGGGTTGCATAGATAGACATATAAAGGCCCTGGTGATCATTAGCCAAGAATAAACATATGAACATATATAATGAGGAAAAACCCAGGAGGAGGAGGCTGTCCGTGTCTTTTGGGAGGTTTTTAGGGATCAAAGTCACTGTGGAGTAGACAGTAGCAAGACAGACATCATCAGAAGATAGCTGACAGATTGTTTATAAAAAAACAAAAAGTTGGCCAGTGAGGGTGAGTTGCAGGCATGCATTTGATTTGAGGAAATTAAGATGGCTATAAATAATCAGCACAGCAGTTGCTAATTTAGTTAATGCACTAGAAGTGAAAAATGTCATAGAACAAGAAAAAATGTGAGAGGCTGTGCTTGTGGTATGTGAGAATGACAGGTCAGTGCATGCATTTTAGGGATCAATTTCCTATTAAAACAGCTGTAAGAGAGAGACAGAGAGAGAGATGCCGGAAAGAAAGGTGGTTTAGAAGGAAAGTGAAATAATTGGAACCCAGAAGACAGAGAGGCTCACACCATTAGTAGATAGGTGTGAGAAAATGGTATATAGACATCCATTTTTTTCCTGTTAGTTTTGGGTGTTTAAGAAGAATTGTTGTCAATGTGTTTTGCATTCTAGTGCTTAGAAGTCAGGAAAAACAGAAGGACGAGATCTGAGAATGATAACAAAGAAAGCGTGGGAAAAAAGAATTGGACATTGGATAGAAGCAACCAGTAACCATTGGTATATGTTTTTTCCAAGGGTAATAGTTTTGCAAAAAGAGGTTTATTTTGTTTTAGCAGTATGTAATTTAAAAGTAGGGATATAATGCTGGGATTAGAGGAGATTTTCATATGGTTTCTGAGCCAGAGAGGGATATATTATTTTAGTTACAGAACTCAATACAGCATGCCAAATGAGTGCTTATGAGGAGTTGAATTCACTGGGATTGTTTGATGTGCAGAGGGAGAGGCAGAGAGCAGGTTAGACAAGTACACATTCTCACACAATGACAAAAAACAGACAAGTAGACTAGATAGAATCCTAGTGAATAAGGAGATGTTGGGACAGACGGAGGAGATATGGTTGACAAAAAGAACATTTTCTGACCATGCCATAGTAATTGTGTAGTGGACGTGCAGGAGAGGATGGGCCCAAGGACTGGAGATGGAACCCGGTATATTGGCTGAAGAGAGGGCAAATTAGATGGTTGTAGTCTGTGGTTAATAAAATAGTAAACACGAATGTAAGTAAGAGAGGAGCGAAAGAAGATTGTGGTAAACAGGATGACATTAAGGGAGAGTGGATAGGGAGGTTAATGGTGAGCAGCATGGTTGTGAGGAACGAAATAAATAGAAGGATGAGAGAAATGGAAAGAAGGCTGAAGAAATTGTGGCATTGCAAAAGTGAGGTTGGAGATATTCAGAATGAGCAAACTAAACTGATAAA